>NC_056744.1:1140917676-1141010176 GCF_019279795.1 Protopterus annectens
GTGATCAACACTGGCTAACCCTGTCCATGAGGGACATGGGTGCCACCCCAGGGGTGAATTTGTGGTCTCCCATCCAACTATCTAGGCTGCATTTGAATAGGGTCAGTGAGGAGCTCTGTTTTACGTGAACAGGGAGTCTATTCCAGAGAAGCAGCAGTCTCTGGGAGACATATCTGTCTCTCCAGCATGAACTATCATGACAACCCTAGCAAGTCTGTTATTTCTCTGTAATGCCCAGTCTGGAAAGCATTACAGCTTAAATGTGTGCAGACTCATATACACCATGTGAGAGCAAATACAAAACTTACAATTTGAGTTATTCAAAATAACATTAAAATAAAACACTGAAACTGAGAGGCTGCTCGAGTTCTGTTCCAGAAACACAACATTAGTTTATTCTCCATCTAAAGAAAGGTATAGACCATGGATAGATAGGATGCAGAGTATGGGTCTGGGAAGAAAAGGCAACAAGCTTTTCAAGTGCTTGAGAGATGGAAGTACTAAGGGTCCCACAGCCAAAGCATCTCAATATAAGATCAAACGGATCTTTGCTCAAGTAAATGACTGACCTCATTATCAAGGTGGAAAAAGTACAGACCCGGCTGCTGAACTCTGGATTCCTAATCTGGTGGCACTCAGTGCTGAGGGCTAAGATATTCCACGGACACTGATCTGTTCAGTTACTCATTAATGCAGTCTGAGCAATGTAGTCCATCTGTAACTGTGGGTGGTTCATATGGGCCTTGCATATTTTGTTCACCCTCTTAAAGACTGAAGTCTGACAGCCAAGAATCTTAAAGACTAGGTTAATAAAGGTAATTATCCACAGCTACAGGTGTTTTCTCCAAATTAGTTCATAACATGTTTCTTTGGAAAAACTTATTTTTCAGTCCAGTCAAAATATTTTGGAGAAGGGACCGGAGAGTGAACAAAAACCAGATCAACCAAATCTGACTGAGGCTTGGGGAAGTGTGCTTTTACTCCACATCATGCTGACCTTTCTCTTCTATATACTAAAGGAGACCCTTTGTTTTCTTACTCAAGCTAGGTGATCTTTGCAGGTTCTCTTTATTTAGAAGACTTCTCAGGTGTGTATGGAGTAGTAGAAGGAGCTACAGATGGCACTTCAACTTGAGCTGTTTTATTTGATAATCTAACAAAAGTTGAAGAAAAATAACCTTTCCAGGCAGTGCCAGCAAGTTCTTGCAAAGGTTTGGAAGATTAACTTGCTTCCAGTCTAAACTGCTCTCTTTGTTGGTATACAGCCAACAAAAGTCAGCAACTTCTAGTGTTACCAGATATGACAGTACAATTTCTTGATGTGTGCTGAACAATATTTGGAAGACTTTGCTCTCCACCCAATCTTTCTAGTTATGTGGTATTGGAAAATGAGGTTATTATGTAGTCGTTTATGATACTTTTGAGGTTCCTAATTCTGTATCCTGCTGTTTTTAATTTTTTGCAGATATGTACATACAGTTTGTGTTGTCTTCTGTGGCAACATGGCTCCCTTTAAGACCCAAATCCCTTCAATGCTGTGGATGCTTACATTTTTTACTTCACCCAGTATTTGTCCTTTCTGAACTGGGGCTGTCAGCATTCACCAAATGCAATGACTGGACTTCCACAGAAGATGAAACAGTCAGAGAGCCAATACTGCTGCTCACGGAATCTTGGCTTGACAGTTATGGCCTTAACTTTCCACTGAACTGCGGGGCTGTCTACATTACAGGAGGCATGAGTGGTGACACATTCTTAAAATGCCTGATCTTATACACTACAGCTCTGCATTATTAGATCTGCAATTGTAACCGTATTACCGCTGATGTTCATGCCTCGCCTGTGACCTCCCCACAACATATCCTCAAACTTCCCTCACAGAAAAGGCAAGCAGGCTTTAGCCCCATCCTTCCTCTTCTGATTATGCCGTATGCAACAGGCGCTCAGGAACCTAATTGAACTCAGGTCATATGACTAGTAATCAGGGCTTTATCCCTTTATGGCAAAAGAGCTGGCTAGATCACTGCTTTACTGAAGCAACACTCTTCCAGGCTGGCCGCTTGTGTCTTTATTAGTTTAAAATTCTATTAAAACAAAAGAACTTCCACATTTTTCAGATACGAGGCCTTCATTATGCTGTTAAATATTTTGCAGTGCTCCTAGCCCATGACATGTTCTGCACCTAAGGAAGTCAGGCATCTTGTACTGAAATTATGTGGAAAACAGCTATCGCAGTGAGATTTATGTGTAATTTGTTGCTGGAATGACATGAGGCATAGAAATACTACTGCCTGCCTGGCTACATTGTAACAGCGGTATATAATAAAAACAAAACAATTTTAACATTTATCTAGCTGAAACATGGAAGAAAAATGAAATTAATCAAATGAAGTGTAGAAATAAAGGAGCAACACATGGTTTTAATGCAGCAAAAGAAAGTACAGTTGTGTGAAATCTTTCCATAACAGTAAATGTTCTTCTCTTCACTGTTGCAGTATTCTTTACAATAGAGATTCCCTGCCAGTGGCAGCCTGATGTCTGGCCAGTATACCAAAGCCTTTAGGTTGTAATGAGTACGTCACACATATGCTCCCCATGCACTGCGTAGGGCATAAAGGTGATGTCCAGATGTACCATCCTCAGAATTGAAAAGTCCCAGCAGGAACAACAGTCCAATGATAAAAGTAGGTAACAAGCACATCCAGAAGTCCAGAAGGAAAAAGGACTAGGGGGAGGAAGGAGGGAGCAAATACCGCAACACTGAAGAGAAGGACACCTGCTGTTATGGTTAAAAATGTACACAACTGTACTATGCCCTTCCATTTCACTGTTGCAGTATTCTTTATAATAGGGAGAGTACAATAGCCCAGGAAGAAGACTGGGAGGAGGAAGGGCCACAGCAGAGCCCTCTAGAAAGCCATGAACAGTGTCCCTGGCAAAGCCAGCTCTGGTCCTAGAAATTGCATTCAACTTACAGTGCTTGGTAAAGGTATGCACAGAAGTCAGGAGGCTGCCTTAAGAATAGAATTTGTATCCAAACCTTTGAAAAAAGCACCAGAAGAAGTTATACCCTAGTTTAATGAGCCTTAACAGAAGACTGAAAGCTCTTCCCATGAAAAGAGTAGCGGAAAGAAATGTCTTTAAATATCCAAGAAGAAATGGTTTGCTTGGAAAGTGCCAAACCTAAAGACCTAGGATGAAAAGAAAGAAAAAGCTGTTCAGATTTATGAAAAACTTTAGTTTTATCCAAATAACATCTGCTTTGTCTATGCAAATCCAAGGTGTGCAAAACCTTCCCACTAGCAGATTCTGGAGAAGGGAAAAAGGTGGGCAAATTAATAGACTGATTAAGAGACAACTCTTTAACTACCTTGGGTATAAAAGAAGGATTAGTACAAAGGGAAACCTTGCCCTTATGGAAAACTAAAAAAGGAGGAACATCCATAAGGGATTTCAGCTTAGACACCTGTCTGGCATAAGCAAGGGCTGAAAGAAGAACAGTCTTCCAAGAACAATGCTGTAAGGAAGCTGAAGCCACAGGCTCAAAGGGAGCCTGAGTCAATTTTTCTAAAACAAAATTAAGGTCCCAGGAAGGAGGGATAGGCTTCCTGGGAGGCCTAATGTGAAGGACGTCTTCATGAAACTGGTCTCAAATCTAGAGGCTAAAGTGGGAGTCAAAGGCCGATAAGCAGAGATAGTTGAAAGGTGGGCCTTAACAGAAGAATATACCAACCCAACATTGAGCAATTCACACAAATAAGACAGAACCAACGGAACATCCACAGTGAGTGGATCCAGGTTATGAGGAAGGCACCAAACAGAAAACCTCTTTCATTTGGATAAGTAAGATTTTCTAGTAGTGGGTTTCCTGGCCTCCTACAGGACTCAAAGCACATCCTCAGAAAAAAAGGTCTGTAGGGAATCCAAACCCCATCACTCATAATGTCAGTTGAAGACTGGACAGGTGGGGTTGCATGAGAGATCCATTGTCTTGTGTGAGTAGGTCCACCCTGTGAGGTGACTTGTGATGATTGCCCTTGGTGAGATGCAGGGGAAACACCAACAAGATTTTGGAGCATCCTGTTTTTCTTGAACAGGACTTCTGAAATGAGAGAAAGGGAAGGGAATGCATAAAGAAACACACCCTTTCAAGAAAAAGAGAGGGTGTCCAGCTTCCAGGTCAGAGGGCATGGGACTATGGCACAAAATAGAGGAAGTTGTCTGTTCAGAGGGGGAGGAAAACAGATCTATTTGAGGAGTACCCCACTGGTAGTCAATGTCCAGACACACACCTCTGTGAAGCATCCACTTGTGGGACTGTGTTATGGACCTGATCAAAGAATCTGCCACTATGTTCTGATCTAAGGGAATGTAAACTGCCTGAAGGGTCACCTGATACTTGAAAGCCAGATCCTAAACTTCAAGGGCTAAACCAGCATAGGAGATAAGACCTCATTTTCATATCACATCACTGTGGTATCGTCTGTGACAATCTTGAGGGACCCTGAAGGAAAAGAGAATGAAAAGCCTGAAGAGCCATCATCTCCTTGACACTGCTGTGGTCTTTCCTTTGTTGAAGAGACTAAAAGCCCTACACTTTAGGAGGACTAAAAGAGGCCACCCACCCCATGCCTGAGGCATCATGAAGAGTTCCTCACAGGGGACTGGAGGTTGAAAAGGAAGCCCTGGTGTGACATCCCCCTTTGGGCCAGTAATCAAGGAGCCTGAATCCTCACAACTGACACCAGTGAGGGACGTTCACTTGGAACAAAGGTAGGTACACACAGTATTTCCAGATGCAGCTGTCTGCACCAAGCACAATTTCCCTTAAGAGCACACAGGGAACACACTCAGTCCGGGGTCTGGGTTTCCCTCTCTCTTCAGGGCCAAATAAGACTCCCCACTGGCACAGCTTTATAGTTGAGTCCTCAGCTGGGTGTCCCAGGCCAAATCCTCCACCACCGTCTCTGTCAAACTAGTGCTTTGTGCTCCTGCTCCAAGTAGCTGACACACACACACACACACACACACACACACACACACACACACACACACACACACACACACACACACACACCTGGGAAAGACTGGCACAGATTTACTAGCTATACCCCAGTACTCAGACTATAAGGTAATGCCACCAGGACACTCCAAAGCCAGCTACTCTAAGGTTCTTACAAGGGTACCCAATTATGTTTGTCTTTTCGGTTTTTCCCAGTTAGGGGTCACCACAGTGGAACTCTGGTCCGCTACTGATTGGCAGTCGATTTTTATGGTGCCGAGTTGCCAGCCCGACGTCCAACCTTCAGCGAAGGCACGCCCATTTAATGTCTTTCGGAGGCCACTCGACCGCAGGGAGGACATGCAGACTCCACACAGAAGGCACTCTAGCCAAGAATCAAACAGGAGAACCTCTTACTGTGAGGCAACAACACTACCAATTATACCGAGTGAAATTAATACTAATACAAATGGTAGCATTTGACCAATGCATTAAGGCTTTCAAGAGCAGCCACAGTGTCACCAAATAAATATAAGTACTCTCAAAGGTCAAAATAGTCTCTAAAAGACCAGCCACAATGAAAAGTTTAAATATATTTAATACTAAACAATAAAAGAACATGAAAATACTAAATATCTATTTATAATAAACACCAGAGTTTCAATCATAGGAAATATTAAAAATAAAACAGATGAATAGATTCACACAGATAAATATATCCCCTTGCAGCACAACGGATATGCCCTCATGGGTGACAAGTGCTGAATGAGGTTTCTTTTTGGGGATAAACTCTTGGCTAGGCTTGTAAAGGCCCCAGGGCCATTAGCCTAGTAACCTCCTATGATCCTATGAAGATGCATAAAAACAGTACTTAACTAACCTCACTATATTTTCCTGACTGATCTAAAGAATAACTATTCCCTGCTTACTTATTAAAGCAAGGCAAGATGAAGTGGGTGAGTGATCTTTCTATGTCAGGTTTAAAAAACAGACTGCACTGAGACTTCTGTCTCATCTAGTATTAAAACATTTCAGTGCTGGACTACAGAATGACATCACATACATCTGGTCATCTGACTTCTGGTTCCCATACTACCCTCCTTTACTAGAAACTGAACCAGAATCTCACAAATATGTGTTACCATACACACAGATAGAGCTTTGCTAAGATGTGTTACAGCAGCTGGAAGCCATAAAACCATTTCAACACTTCTACCCTTCCAAGGTAGCAATTAGTTCACTGCTAAAGACAATAAAGCAGGGTTCCTATTACTTGTTTTTATTGTCATTTCGTCTCTGGCTGCAATTAGAACTGTAGGATACAATTTTTATGGCCTACAAGGTAATTTAATTTCAGACTATTTTTCAAAGTTAGATGGACTGGGATTAAATTCTTCTCTTCCAGTATCCCGTTACAATATTCATTTCAACAGTTGGAATAGTCCAACATACAGATGTATTTCTCTTTTTCTGTCCAGCAGGACCCAATGTTGGTACATTTTTTTAACACAAGCAGCTTTACAAATACATTTTCAACACATGCACCTGTACAAATCAGTTTAATATACAAATGACATAATTCTTCACAAAACTCCAGCTAGCTATGCTGGCATATGTTACACATCTACTGCCCTACATCTCCTGGCATAGCTGGCAATACCTCATATTATCACACTTGGGTTGAGAGACAACTGACAAATCCACCACTGAAGTTCCAGCTTGAGGCAAGGAAGTAAAACCACCACAAAATCTAAAGGATGAGAATGTTGTAGCCAAACTGACATTAGAAACCACTGAAGATTTCTCATGAGGGGTTTGGCTAGAGGGAGCACTGGAATTGTGGAAGCCATGAAACCTAGAGCCCTGAGAAACTCCCTGGCTGTAACTGAAGCCAGAGGAAGAAGGGACTGAAAGAAAGCAGTGTTCAAGTCTTGGGAGGAAGCAGGGATGCCAGCATTGGAACAGTCAGGAGCCTGCATCCCAGAAAAACATGATCCTGAGAAGGAGTCAGGAATGACTTTTAGAAATTTACCATAAACCCCAGCTTTGCAGAAGAGAAATAGCAATGTGTAGATGCTGAAGTAATATCTCCGGAGAGGAGCCTTGAATCACCAGGTCGCCTGGGTAGAGAAAGATCAGTATTCCCCTCAACTTACAGAAAGCAATCAGTAAAGCAAGCCATTTGGTGAAGACCATTGGGGCAGTAGAGAGGACAAAGGGCAAAGCAGAGAACTGAAAATGCTAGGAAGCAACAGAGAAACAAAAACTCCCTGAAAAGGGGTTGAATAGGGGTGTGAAGATAAGCACCCATGAACTCCACGGAAACTAGAAAAGCCTGAGGAAGTAGCAGAGGAAACCAGGTTTGAAGGGACAGCATCCAAAAGGAAGGGACCTTCAAAAAGGGATTTGAGAAAGGTCCATAATGGGTCTCCATGTTCATTCTTTTCCTGGAGACCAAAAACATTCTGGAACAAAATCCCTTCTCCCTCTGAGGAGTTGGAACTTCTTGAACTGTTCATTGAGCCAAAAGTCCCTGAAAAGCACCTTTGGAAAAAAGGGCGGTTGTTTTTAAGGAGGCTGAGGAGTGTGGAAAAAGAGGGGAAGAGATTTTCAAACCATGTAATAACACTAGCAAATGACGGAAAGAACCCAGGAATCTTCGGTTATTTTTAACCAAAATGGAGGGAACAGGGAAAGTCATAGAGAAACAGGAATGTGTTTACTGAGTAGGAGTTTGGGTAGCCCTTAGCTGGGGAGCCCTCCTACTACCCTTTTTACCTTTCGGGGAGGGCGAAACAGTCTATGGAAACAGGCAGGCTTGTTAGGGTAATTCCTCTGAACTTGGGAAGAAGTGAAACAAAAATATACTTCAAGTCCTGTAAGGTCTTACCCTTTTCTTGCAGGGACAAACAACATTGCAGCAGCAGTATTAAACAAATGTTTATTATCCAGAGGAGCATCCATCAGTTTAGCCTTGATATCCAAAAGCAGCAGCCCTAGATAAAACATCAGCTGCTACATAGCTGCATTTAATGGAATGGCGAGCAACTTGAGAGGATGTCCCTAGCAAGGCAAGAGCAGAGGTCTTCCCTTCAGAATCAAGAAGATCTAAAAATGGCTTGACAGTCCTGAGAAAGAAGAGCCAAGACATACCTGGTCATATCTGTCTGACAGTTCACAGCTCTAAAGGCTTGGGTAGCAGAAGTATACACCTTCTTATCCTGTCTGTCCATGGTTCTGCTGTCCTTATCAGAGAGAAGCAACTTAGTTGAGCACAACAATGTGGAGGGCTTATCAGAAGCCACTGACACCACAGAAGGTTCAGCAGAGAGACACTTATAAAGAAACTTGCAGTCATCAGGTACTTTATAAAACCTATCAGGTGTCTTGGGAGCAGGGGGCTGGGAATCAGTGGAAAAAAGCACCTAGCAGGGCAGCAAGAAAAGGAGGAACAGTAGAGGGCTTAGGAGACTCCATCAACAGAAGCTCACAGTACCTCTTCTGAATATCAGACACATGAGAACAGTCGCATATGAAAAATTCCATCATTCTGGAAATAGTGTCACCAAATGAAATCTCCTCAAAAGGAGAGTCAGGACTAACAAGACTCTTCTTCCTCAGAGCCACAGTCTAATGGGGAAGGAACTTGAGAAGAAAAAGTACATGATTCTTCATCAGAATCAGCATCATATTAGGAATCCTGCCCCTAGGCCTCTTAAGAGGAGTAGAATTCAGAGGAAGAGCAGGAACAGAAACCCCCGTGGAGGCTTCAAAGCCATAACGGCATTAAACAGACCTTGACAGAAGTTTTGCCATTCACTCTGAATCTTTAGGAGGAGGTGAAATGTGTTTAGTCTTCTGTTTCTTTTTAAGTGGGATGTCAGCCTTGAAAAATTTTGAAGGCTCCGACCCCTGACGGCACTCTATAATGGTAGTCAGAGCCTCTCCCCTCACTAATATCTGAGCAACACCCCTAGTCCCTTCAGTAATAACCAGCTGCAGTTACTCCTGTACATTTGAAGCAGACACTGCAAGGCCTCAATGGATGTGCGTGGAGTAGGGTCCATGCCAGCCTCCAAAGCGGTCATGGCAGAAGAATCCAAGAAAGAAACCTGACAATCCTCCAGGGTTTCATCAGCCTCAAGAGAGATGTCCGATGGAGGAGGTAAAGCTGAAAAATCCAACCTAGCTTTCTTGGACATTTTCTTCACATACAAATGACCCTCAGGCCAGGAAGATCCCTCCATAGTATCTTTAGCCAACAGTTTAAGTTGTTGCTTCTCTACATAAATCATAAGGGAAGAAAGTCGACTATGCTATGTCTTGGGGGAGAAATCTGACAAATCTCATAAGGTGTATGGTCGTGGGAAGTGCCTAGACAGAACAAACAGTGCTCGTGACTGTCTTTATAGGGAATCCATCTCCTGCTCTGGCATTTCCCCTTGCTGGATGACATAAAACCAACAATCAGAAACAAGGCAAAACAAACAACTGGGCACTTATCTGAAAGCAGTTGGTAACCAGCAGACGAACATGCATTCAGACCAACGATCAAAGATGGTGTTCAGACCGGTGGCAAAAAAGCTCTGAGGATGGTACATAACCTTTATCCCCTACATTGTGTGCAGGGAGCGTATGTGTGACATACGGTGTACCCATTACAACCTAAAGGCTATTGTACACTGGCCAGACTTTGAGCTGCCCTTGACAGGGAATCCCTTTTGTAAAGAATACTGCAACAGTGATATGGAAGAACATCTAAAAGTAGTGTGAGATTAATATGCTTTTATAAGGCAATGGATGAGCCACCAATATAAGGGCTACTCCAGCAAAAATACATTGCCATTTGTTAAAGATGACAAAAACAGCCTAGCATAAGACATATTAAAGGGTAAAGGAAAATCCATTTTGTTCTACTGCTAATCAGGTCCTTCTTGAAAAACAAATCAAAATCATTGAGGTGAGCAGACAGACAATAGGCATTGTAATAGGAAAAGGATTTCATATTACATACACGCACACAAACACACACACACACGCACACACACACACGCACACTCTGCCTCATTAGTCACCATCTGTTAGTAAGTCACAGCAGTAGATGTGACATCTAGGAATGTGTACAGCGCAAATAAGTTGTTCTCGATTTTTACTAGTCAGCATTATACATGCAGGGAGACAAAAAAAGGCACAATTATGGAAGGATTTCAAATGGAGGAACATCACTATAGTAACTCTTTTATTCTATTATGGCATTAAAGGTATTTTCAAGCAAACAGTATCACGTAACTATAAACTGTAAAGTGTGCCCCTTTTACTGCATGCATTCTTCTTGCTCCTTTGTAAATATATTGACATATGTTGTATTCACAATCTGTTCATTTTCATCGACTTGTAGCTATCTGTAAGTTTTCTACAACTATCACCAAAATAGAAGTCATCATCTTCTGTACAGCTTTATACAAGAAACTGGAATAAAAAACTGTAATGCTGTTTGACATAAAATTATTGGAACAATTTTTTTTATGTTTATATGTACACTGTAATGCCTTAATCTTGTTTTCTCTGGCCTGGGTCATGGGTGAAAGGGGTCTTAGTACCAAGCCTACTCACCAGTTAAGAAAAAATAAAAATAAAGTAAATGAAAACATTTATTGTTTGTCAGGAATACTGCACAGTTTACATACAGAACCTGAACAACTTTATCGGACTCACCTCATCAAAAAGTTTAAAGCTGTAGGTGTTATCATCATCTGCAAAATATACAACTCCCTCATCATAAAGCTCACGGTTTTGCCGAAGCCACTGGATCCCAAGGTTGCGCTGCTCTACTCCTCGAGGCTTCAGCCAGCTGGGGTCATTCTCTTTCAGCTTATACTCTTTCAATGTCTCCACATTTAAGTGAGTGTACTTCAATCCAGACTCTGCCAGAAGGTCGGCCACAAGCTGGGTTTTCACAGACGAGTCCTCCACTACAATCCAGTGAAAATTCTTAATATGCAAAAAGGTATGCGAAAGGCGAATAAGTTCAGCTTTCTGGACAAGCCTATAAAAATTTTAAAATGAAGAATTAATCACATGACCTAAAATAAATCAAATAAAAACTTCATTAATTTACGGGACTTGGAATATAATTAAATCTATGAACTATAAAAAATCAAAAGCTTTCAGTGGAATCTTGAATTCATTCAATTATTGTTTTTTTGTCTAAAATGCATTTTAAAATGAAATTATGCAGGTAATATAAAATAGATGCTTTTTATTTTAGCTTTTGTTCACCCAGTAATATACACTAGCTACAAATGCTTTTTTTCTTTTTTTAATTTGTAATTACTCAAAGCCCCATAGCAGTTAGGTTATGGGGAAAAAATTGAGTCAACAAGACATATGAAAGACAAAACTACAAATTGATTATTTCACTATATTCAGAATTTGTACTTCTAAACCATAGCTTACATGGAATTGGGTTGTCACATCAAAATTAGTCAATATGACCAAATCATCTGCACCTAGCATGTACATGAATTTTAAATTATTTTATAAGATTATTTTAATAAACACCTATCCTTTGAACTTGTCAAGAACCACGGACTTCTAAAAGTCTATACCACTTTTAATTTCTACTCCTATGCCTATGCTTGCCTGACTCAACAAAGTCATTAATTGGAGGACCCTATCCCTTCAGTGAGCCTGCCAAACACACACAGACACATTTGTTGTCTGTCTGAAAACCAGATAGCAATTTAGGAGTCAGTTATGTGGCAGTGGTATTTGGTAATTGGGGTAGCAGTCAAGTAATTTATAAACATAACTAAATGCATACCCTAGCATATGTTTTGCCCTAAACACTTTTTTGCTGTCTGTGGAACAGTGTGCTATTTAGTTAGCCGGAATAAAAGGTAAGTTCTGCTCTTATCATAAAGACAGATCTGGATAAGCAGGTCTAGCCTTGTCAGAAGGAATGAAACAGGCATTAAGTCAGTTTGGCATCTGAAATTTCCCAGGCAACTAGTCCTTCCCAATTTATTTATTTATTTAACATTTGTTTAATGGGAAAGTCTGACTTGGAACGAGCCAATTTTCAGCAAAGGCCCAGGGAGAAATGCTCCAGATGCATGTCTTTGTAACATGGGAGGAAACCGGAGCAGCCGGAAAAAAAAAACACAAGAACGGAGGGAGGACATGCAGACTCCACACAGAAGACACTCCAGAAGAGAATTGAGCCAGAGAACCTCTTGCTGTAAGGCGACAATGCAAACCACTGCACCATGCCAATTAAATGCTCTCCACATATCAGCTGTGCTGCATGAAAGCAGAGCACCATAAACAGAAATATTACAGAGACTCCTCCAGGCCATAACTACTCTGAGGCAGAGGAAAGGAGTGTGGGTATTTTGACAAGGATGGACCTGCTCATCCAGATATGCTGTTTTAATACACACACAACTTTTCTTGTCTTGTATAAAAGAGGTGCATTCCCATGAACCAGTGGGACAGAGTCTGGCTTATTCTCCTGGGTGGCCATAATGGGTAGATACCGTCTAAACACTGTGACGCTGAAAGACGACCTAGACAGAGATCACATCCAGCTTACAGTGGCTTGTAAAAGTATTTAGTTATGATCATACAGTAGCAGAAATATCCTAATGAAGCATTTCTAAAAATAACCTCTAGCTGAATGTTCTGCAGACACATTCTGTTTTATATATATATATATATATATATATATATATATATATATATATATATATATATTTTTTTTTTTTACAGAACTTGCCATTAAGACAAAGTATTTTTAATGACCTTTATTGATCAGATAAACTTTCTCAAAACAAAGAAAAACACATTTACAAGCACTGTATAACTTTCAAACTGTTTAAAGAATTGCATAGATCAAAACCATATTAAACCTCATCTTCACACTTCAGAAAAACACTTGACAATTCAGTATTCAATAATCCACTGTAATATGCTTTAGATCAGGGCTATCAACCTTTTTTGCTCAGGGGCCACCTACCATGCAGTTCAGGGGGGCACTTACCATATTTAGCAAGGATGGGTGGGGAACATTAACATGTCCAACAATGTAAAGGAAAGTTGTGTAAAATCTTACCATGACCATAGATGTCTTTCTCTTCTATGTTGCAGTATTCTACATGTGGCTTTACCCTTCTTCCTTTCCAGTTCTACCGACGAGGTTTCCAAAGATTTTCAGTCCCTCTAGGTGCGTCTGACATGGCAGCAGGAACCTGGGCCATTAAAGTGACATCTACATGCACCAGCCCTCAGAACCTAAAAGAGGCCCCAGTCGGGGCTAATCCTGTAAGGGCATAGCCTGTTCATTGTCACCCAGAAGAGCAAGTACAGTCTGACAAGAGGAGAAGGTGGGAGGGAAGAAATACTGCAACATGGAAGAGAAGGACATCTATGGTTATGCTAAGATTTTACACAACTTTCCTATGTCCTTGTATTCCAACGCTGCAGTATTCTACATGTGGGTTAGTGCCGAAGCTCACCAAGGATTGGGGGGGGTGACTTAGATGATGTTTCCAGGAATCTGTGTAGGATAGCCCTGGCAAACCCTGCCCTAGCCCTGGAGATATGGTCTAGTTTGTAGTGTTTTGCAAAGGTGTGCATTGAGGACCAAGTAGCTGCCTCAAGAATGGAGTTAGTGTCTAACCCCTTATAAAAGGCTCCAGAAGAGGCCAATGCTCTGGTGCAGTGGGCTTTGACATTGCCCTGTAAGGTCTTTCCATGGTGTAGGTTGAAGAAGGAAATGGTCTTGGATATCCAGGCCGAGATGGTCTATTTGCTCACAGCTTTTCCCAGGGCTCGGGGAGGAAGGAGACAAACAGTTGGTCAGATTTCCTAAAAGGTTTGGTTTTATGAAGATAAAACCTTAGTTGTCTGTGGACGTCCAGGTAATGAAGTACTGTCTCACTAACCACCTGCAGATTAGGGAAGAAGGTGAGCAAGTGGATGGCCTGATTCAAGGATAGGTCATTCACTACTTTTGGAGTGAATGATGGGTTAGTTCTGAGAGTCACCCTGTCCAGGTAGAAGATTAGAAATGGAGGTGTAGCTATAAGGGCTTGCAATTCTGAGACCCCTCTGGCTGAGGTCAGGGCTACCAGTAAAACTGTTTTCCATGTGCAAAATTTTATGGGAGCTTTGTCTGCTGGCTCAAAGGGGGCTAGTGTGAGTTTTTCTAATATGTAGTTAAGGTCCCAGGGAGGAGGGGAGGGTTTCCTGGGAAGTCTCAAGTGCAGTACCCCTTTGAGGAACAGTTTAGCAGGGAGTCTGGATGCAATGCAAGGGGAGACTCCAGAGGATGGCAGGCAGAGATAGCAGAGAGATGTGCTTTCACGGATGAGTATGACAGCCCCGTCTGCATAAGTTCACACAGGTAAGACAGGATGAGAGGAATATCGCTTTCCAGCAGGTCCAACTGTCTTTTGTGACACCAAATGGAAAAACCTTTTCCATTTAGAGAGATAGGATTTTCTTGTTTTAGGTTTCCTGGTCTCCTGCAGGACAGTGAGTACGTCCTCGTTGTATAGTTGTCTGAATGGGATCAGAATCCTATCAGCCACAAGGTGAGGTGCAAGGATTTCCACTGTGGGTGTATCTGAGTCCCTTTGTTCTGTGTGAGTAGGTCCACTGAAGGGGGTAACTTGTGGTGATTGCCCTTGGATAGGTGAAGAGGAAGAGGGAACCAGTGCTGTCTTGGCCAGTAGGGAGTTACCAACAAGATTTTGGGTGAGCCCTGCTGAATTCTCAGTAGGACCCTTTGTATCAGTGGGAAGGGGGGAATACATACAGGAATTTCCCATTCCAGGTCATGGAGACGGCATCTGTTGCTAATGCCTAGGGGGGGGTCTGGTGTCCTGGTGCAGTAGCCAGGAAACTGTCTGTTTATGGAGGAGGCGAACAGGTCTGTTTCTGGAATAACTCACTTGTGGACCATAGTCAGTAAAACATCTCTTTACAGCATCCATTCATGGTTGTTTGAGGTGGTTCTGCTCCAGTAATCTGCCTGTATGATGTGCAGGGATGGATGTAGGCTGTCTGGAGGGTGATCCCCTGTGAGGAAGCCAGTTCCCACACCTGCAGAGCTAGTCTGCATAGAAGGTAGGATTTGGTCCCTCCCTGCTTGTTGAGATAGCACAGGACTGTAGTGTTGTCTGTAAATATCTTGAGAGGGAGCTGCTCTAGGTATGGCTAGAAGGCCTGTAGAGTCAGAAGAATGTCCCTCATTTCTCTCACATTTATGTGGTCTTGTCTGAGTGTTTGTCCACAAACCTTTTACCTTCCTGGTACCCAGAGTCATTCCCCAGCCCAGATCTGAGGCATCTGTGTACATGGTTTGAGAGGGTGAGGGTGGTTGCCGAGGCAGACCTGGATTTTTGACTACCTGAGCCACCTGCCATCTCAGCTTCAGATGTAGGCAGGGGAGCAAGGGGATCCTGAACTCCAGTGGGTGGGAGTGTTGGGTCCACATCGACCGGAGGTACCACTGAAGTTTCCTCATGTGCATCCCTGCTACGGGCAATATGGGATGGTAGCTGTCATGTACCCTAGAAGTCTGAGAAATTGCCTTGCAGTCAATTTTGTTGATTGTACAGCAGAAATGAGGTAGTTTTAAAGGGATATCCAAAAAACCAAACGGCTAACACCAACATCAGACAGTAAAAGATTTAATGCCAGCAAAGCTTTCAGGTATCAATACCCTTCCTCAGTGCTTAAACTCCACCATAAAACATATCACTTACATACATGCATCAATTAAATGAATATCACAGCCAATAAAACAAATAATCACAATAAGCCCTTAAAGAGACCTATATCACAGATATAAAAATGCAAAAATAATGCAAAAATAAAAATACATTATATTCCTAGAATTATGCAATAATATTTCTATACTTATTACTAACTATTTTACATATGTTAAACAACTTTTTTGTTTTAACTTTACAACAGGTTTAACAGAAACCATCTGATTCAGCCCTTGCAAATGTTCAGCCTGTAAACGTAAAATCCATTTTAATTCCATATTTTCCAATTTTACATTCATATCACCCCTCCTAAGTGATTTTGTCATTATATCTACAACTCTATAAACTTAAAATTATGAAATGTATTTTCAGAAACATGTTTGGCCAAAGAATTTTTTTATATCTGTCTTCTTATCTCAGAGTTATGCTCAATGATTCTATCTTTTAGGCATCTGGTAGACTTGCCTACATAAAAACAAAAACATCTTGTACAGGTTGCCAAATATACGATGTTATTAGTATTACATGTAGCTGAACAATTAAATGTGAAAGATTTGTTACTAATAGGATTAATACAAATATTATTAGTCTCAATAAATGCACAGCCACAATTATGGCAGGCAAATCTTACTTCTCTTATGGGGTTCCCTCAAATCTTTATAACATAATCTTTCTTAGAGATTACTACACTTCCTATAGGTAAACAATGGTTTGTTTGAAATAACATTATCTAACCCAGAATAACTTCTAAGAATCCCCCAATTATTAGTTATAATCTGTATAATGCCACTACTGCATCTACTAAATTTAGTAATGTAACGAACATTTGTGTATTTACTATCATTTTTATTATTATGATTAATAGTATCCTCACCAAAAAATGGTAAGCATGAAGTTGCTCTATTCTGTAGGACATAGTTTTTAGTGTCTTCGAGTATTTCATTTTCATAACTCCTGTTCTTAAATGCAGTCAAGGTTTCATCTATCTGATTAATACATCCTGAGTCATCAGTATTCAACCTGCTCATTCGCATGACTTGACTTCTAACTACCCCCTTATATACATGAGGGGGATGCATGGTAGTTCTGTGGAGATACTTATTTTTATTCACATTCTTCTTATAAACATTAGTATGCAATTCCAAGCCATCAAAATTGATATTAATGTCTAAGAATTGTACAATATTCCTCGAGTATTGCATAGAAAATTGTAGAAGATTAGTGGTAGTATTGATATACAATATTCCTCGAGTATTGCACAGAAAATTGTAGAAAATTAGCGGTAGTATTGATATAATTTACATATGTATTGAGTTCAACTTCATTTTCCTCCCATATGAAAAAAAATATCATCCACAAATCTCTTTAGAAATGGTATTTTTGCCTTGTTGATTACCAGGCTCCGAATGTACACAAGTATCCTCCCACTCACTTAATACTAATGTAGCATAGCTATTAGCAATGGGGGTGCCCATTGCTACACTTGTGACTTGATAATATTTTTTTATCATATACAAAGATGTTACATTCCAAAACACTTCCCAAATGTTGACATACCCCAGGATTCATGAAGCTTGAGCCAGGTTCAGGCGTAGCGTCGGCGTTCCAACACTAAATATGGCCGCCGAGCGATTCAGGTACGATGCGCACTACCTTCGTACGCTACACCCGTACAACTCCCGAGCCTTGTATGCTAATTACCCCATGTGCAGCAGTGTACCATGCAAATGAAGGTATGTAGCGATTCAGGAAGTGGTGCAGGCGTAGTGTAAGCATGCACAAATGTAAACCGTAGAAAACAGTTTACATTTTTGCAGACATACAATTGGAGCCATGACAGCCGACCAAGCACATGTATTATATTGTTAATATATGCCAGTGGCTAACTATATAGCCACTGGCATGAAAAAACATGTACAAAATATAAAATTAACATTTAATATATAGAGTCGCACTATTGCGACGTGGAAGCACAGGCAGCGGTGTGCAAAGGGGATCACAAGGAATATATAAAAATATAGAATAAAACCGCAATGAAACGCATATCACGATTTCCCCATAATAATCAATGGCAGGCATGCTACACCATACTTATGGCGCAAGGGTTGCTAAGGGGCAGTGACAGTGTTATGCGCAGTAGCTAGGCATTAGTAGGCAATGCCATGCAAATGAGAGGAGTAATAGTGAATCGCTGATTCCCCGCTGGTGTAAGGATGCACCTCACAGCGTAGCGTTATAACACCGAGGTGTGCCCTTGAGATAAAGATGACATCAAGAGAGGGGTGTGTCGCCATTGCTATAAGCACACTGAAGCATTGCTAAACCGGTTTGCCCCTAGCTAGGCAAAGCTGCAGGAAAGGGGTGTGTTGAATTGGCCATAGCTATGCTTAGCTAAGAGTACACAAGGTAAC
The DNA here is from genome assembly GCF_019279795.1 of Protopterus annectens. Classification (NCBI taxonomy): domain Eukaryota; kingdom Metazoa; phylum Chordata; order Ceratodontiformes; family Protopteridae; genus Protopterus; species Protopterus annectens. Next base: position 1,140,935,868 of record NC_056744.1, read on the forward strand.
CGAGTATGCATGTGAATGGAGATGAAAACGTGTGTAAACCTGGTAAACGGGTATGCGCGGCGTGCACTGCAGCTGAAAAGGGAAGGATATAGGAAAGAAATAAGGAAATGCTGCAGCAGCGAAATTGGAGTACAAATAACTACTTAACACCTAGGAGCCTACAGTGGGCCACTGACAACAGCTAACAAGGCTGCAAGCAGCTACCTGCAGAACAGAAAAGGGGCGGGGCTGTACTGCAAAGAAAACAGTAAAGTGTCAAAGCAGAACAAAGCCGATTTGCAGTATATCAGCTACAAGGCACATTTTGCCATGACTGGGTAAGGGAAAGTACAAAACAAGAAAGACGGCAGGTGGATGAATGCCTGATAATGGGAGGGGATCTAGGTTTAAAAGTGAATTAAAGGGACAATCCCAGTGTCTAAAATTCAGGTCCAACTACAAGTAACAAAAGTAACGCCCACTTTAGCTATGTCACTCACATCCCCACCCACAGTGTCATTTTTCTTGTAAATTTCCGGTAGTTCTTAAATTCCAGTCTTCTTTTGTCTCCCATTGTCAACTTCCATTTCAGTTTGTGTTCCTGTCCCATTTGAATCGGATCTTTGTTCCTGTAGGATGGTTATAAGTGCAAACTGCTCCATACAGTAACATTTTGTGTTTTTTTTTTCTCTCAATGATCGTTTATGTGCTTTCCTTACATAGTTTCAAACATTTCATTTATATTGGCAGTGTTCTCCTTCTTTACATAAATTTCAATGGTAATCACAGTTCCCATTGCTCATGTAATGCCATATTGCGCTATAATTGACAGAAAGAAACTAGAGTTTCAATTTTTTGTAAAAACAGTTTTTACATTACACAGTTAACACATGATTCTAAGGAAAAAGACCATTAGAAGAACATTTTTATCGAAAATATCGCTATTTCTAGCTGTTCTGTAAACACTGATTTAATTTTTTATTGCAGTTCCCGGTTGTCGATCAACTGTATGTAGTAGTATAAGCATTTGCAATTGCACTACAGTGTGATCAGCACATGGAAGGGAACGGACTGTAAAACTAACTGCCATTCCAAGTTGTCCAGCTACATTATGTAATTACAGGGAGGTTGGTAAATGTACTCTATGTACACTCTACAGTGTGCATGTAATCAATGAGGGGGGTAGCAAAAGCAATGATAAAAAAAGTGTTTTTTACACCACCGTACTCACATAAATTCTGCCTACTGCTGGTTGCTATTCAAAGTGCTGAAAGTAAATTCACACATCGGAGCAGGGGTGTAGCTAGGATTTTCAAATTTGTACTGACAGCTCTCAAACTGCTACCCCCCTCCCCAGCCAAGCTACAGCCATTCTCGTAATTCACGGTTCGCTCTTTTAGTGTCGATGAAGAGGCATTCGCTGTAATGCCTCTTCAGTAATATAATATAAATTCACTCAAACTCGGTTCCTTGAATTGAAAATTAACCTGAAATGTCAGTTCTTTGAAAAATGCAGCATGGTAGTTGGGGTAGAGACTTTATGCTTTTGTTTTCTGTAACTAAGGTACAAGTTTTGAGCTTGAGTAAATTACTAACCACCTGCTACCACTAACTAGGATGTTTCATTCACACACACCCCTACCTACCTCTTAGTGCAAGAAATACGGACAAAGCCTAAAATAAACAGGGACAGATATTAAATAATGTTCTCGTGAACTTAGAAAGTTGCTAGAATAACAGGATTTGTGCTAGTATGAATTTTTCCAAAGGACATTAAGTCTGAAGCTCAAATGTCTGTCATTATTTAGCAACTTCAGCCTTCAATGATTTTCTAGAAAATCACAAAATTTATGAGGAACAGACAACAAAAATATGGGGCAAAAATCTGGACATTCTGCAAAATGTGGACAGTTGAGAGGTATACTACCTACCACACACACACACAACCTCTCAACCTCTTACAGCAACAAACTCATAAATAAAACTGAGGCAAAGGCCCAAAAATAAGGACATTTTTTTAAATATTGCTCTTATAAACTTAGAAAGATAATAGAATAGTAGTAGGTCTTGCATCAGTATGAATTTTCTGAAAGGTATGAAATCTGAAACTGAAATGTCTGCATTATTTTCTAACTTCAGTCTTTAACAATTTGCCACTAATTTGCCAGAAAACTGCAATTTTATGAAAACGGACCAAAATGTGATGCAAAAATATAAAATTGCCAGACAATACAGCTGGGAACCTGTCAAAGGAGGGACACCATTTTAATATGAGCACAGTTAACTTAGAGCAGCTGACAAAATTAGAGAATCTACATGCATTTCTGAAATAAAAGTAATGTATAACTCTGATCATTACAGTTATTTATAAAAGTAAAGTAAACCCTCTATGTTTTCTTCCAAAATTGCTATTTTGTGGAGGGATCATTAGGGAAGAGCAACATTTTGAGCCAAAATCAGGGACAGTTGAGGTTTGGCTATGCCTAATTCTATAAAGCAATTTATTTGCATGTACCTCTCAACCTGTTAATGCAATAAATCTGGACAAGGCCAAATATATTGAGGGAACATATAAACAGTACTAAAATTGCTATTGTATAAACTGGGACAGTTGATAGAACAGGTCTTATTTTAGCATGCATTTTTCTGAAGGTTATAAAGTCTGAAACTAGTGTCATTTAGTGACTTAATTCCTAAATCATTTGCCAGAAAACCACAAACTGAGGAACAAACCAAAAATAAGAAGCAAAAAATCTATTCATTCTTTGAAAATCTGGACAGTTGGGAGGTATAGTTTAGCTGGGGCTGTCTAAGTTTGCCGCCCTTCCCCCTCACAAAACCATGGTCGAATGGAGCCTCCCCCTGCAGCCATTCCAATGATCCATTACTTTGCTATTTCACTCCACTTACCATAAACACTAATGTGCATACTGATTTACTTCTATGATGATTTGAACTTCATTTGAAAGTTTTATTTTGCATTTTACAGCACAAACACTAAGACATCTGCTAAACAAACTTGGCATTAAAACTTCTCTGCCCTTGAAACTCATTCATTGAAACATTAAAACCCACATTCAAAGAAAAATACATTTTACCCGTGGCAGATAAAATGAATTCTGGGCTGCTTTTAAATCATAGGCCCCTTGCATATGAAACATACATGTGCTCTTTGATACACCTTCCTATTGCTTTGAACATTTTTCCAGTAAACAATGAAACAAAACTGCCCAATTCAGAACATTTCCATCATAAAAGTCTAGTCAAACTTCTACAGTCCACCATTATCAGTAAATAATATGCACAATCTCTGAAGTAGTAAAAAGTCATCTAAATAATTCCACGTTAAATAAATCTAACTAATGAAGAGGTTGTTGCTAGCAATCACCTTTATATTTCATGACTTCACCGAAAAATAAAGTGTCTGATGCCCCTGAGGAATAAATTGCCTAAATTACATTAATAATAAGCTAGTAATATTGCAATAGGAAATGGATGGCAAACTGATAACAGGCTCATAGTTAGTGTCTTAACTTTCAGTACAGCAGCATTCACCCCTTATGGGAGTAGAACCAACAACCTTCTGCATTAAAAGCAAGTACACAACATTTTGTGCTACTAGCAATGTGAGCCGACTTAGCATAATCAGCACTAAACTTCTCTTCCCCTGCAGATCTCAGCTCCTTGTAAAATCGACACAATACTCAACTACATCTCAACTTCGCAGCACAAGAAGTCTGGAAAAAGCCAAATTTATTGGAGTGGGTCAAAAGGGCAAAAAACAGGAACACATTAAACATTGCTTGTATAACCTTGGAAAGCTGCTAGAATAAAATGCTGTGTTACCATCATACATTTTACTGCCAAGGTCACTGTGCAAAATAGTCAGAACAACATACCACTATGCCAAATCACCTGCTTTGTGAAAGAGAGGAAGACTGAAACGTAAATGGCTATCATTTAATGAATTCAGTTCTCACCATAGCTGTCAACCTCTTAGCACAAAACACCTGGACAAACCCAGTAATGAGGGAATACAGCCCTCAAACATATTCAGTGAATTCAGTTCTTGCCATAGCTGTCAACCTTAGCACAAAAACCTGGACAAAGCCAATAACAGGGTATTACAGTCCCAAAAATAAGGACAAATTTCAAATAGTCATAAACTTAAGGTTGTGTTGCTATATATTTATTGCTAGAATAAAAGTTGTTTTACTATGTCACAAACACAGGGATAAGATGCAGACTCCACACAGAAGGCACCCCAGCCAAGAATCAAACCAGAAAACCTATAGTTGTGAGGCAACAATACTGCCACTGCACCATCAAATATGTAAGGAAGTAAACATTCAGAAACCTGAAGTCTGAAATTTAAATGCCTGTCAATTTGTTAATCAGGACAGTCTGACTTGGAACAAAAAAACAATTCTCAGCAGAGGCCCAGGAAAAATAATGCAGACATGTCTTTGTAACATGGGAGGACACAAAAGCAAACCCACACAAACACAGGGAGAAGATACAGACCCCCCCCCACAAAGAAGGCACCCCAGCCAAGAACCAAACCCAAGAACCTACAGCTGTGAGGCATCAATGCTACGTTGCTACCACTGCACCATCAAATTTCAAGCATTGCAATATTTAAACACCACAGATATGAGGAATAGAATAGATCAGATCAAATATGAGGCAAAAATCTGCAATTTTTTTACAAATGGTGGTGGGTAGGGAATTCAGGTCTTTAACACCTGCTTACAAGGTACAGGGTTCAAGCCTGAGGTATTCCCTACCACACCACCATGAGTAATTACCAGTACATCCCATCCCACCTGGGGCATTTTCACACACACACACACACACACACACACACACACACACACACACACACACACCCAAAAGACCCTTCTACAGAACGTCCTTGAAGTGAGACCAACATCCTCCCGCTCGACCAACATAACGTGTACATCCTCACCAACCCTCGGTTGCAAGACCCAGAACGTCCTTGAAGTGAGACCAACATCCTCCCGCTCGACCAACATAACGTGTACATCCTCACCAACCCTCGGTTGCAAGACCCAGAACGTCCTTGAAGTGAGACCAACATCCTCCCGCTCGACCAACATAACGTGTACATCCTCACCAACCTTCGGTTGCAAGACCCAGAACGTCCTTGAAATGAGACCAACATCCTCCCGCTCGACCAACATAACGTGTACATCCTCCCGACCAACATAACGCTTGAATCCTCCCGCTCGAAATGCATTTGAACTGGCGGCCGGAAATACATGCGCTGTGCGTGGTGAGCTCCATTCCGACTGGCTGCCCTGATGAGCTGACGTCATCGTGCAGTAAAGCGCGAAAAAACAAAAAAGTGAACATTTAAAAAGCTACCCCCCTTCTAAATAAGTTGTACTGAATTCAGTACAGTGCGTATGCCTCCCGACGTCCCTGCATCGGAGGCACCTTGACTATAATTAACACTTCTATTTAAAATAATATTTTGCTGCTGATGTAGGTAATTAGCCCTTCCAAGACTTCTTTCCTTTAGGTGAATCAAGAACAAAGTGATGGTGGAAAGACCCACAATCTCCAAGGATCAGTTTTTAAATATTTCTCCAATTCTCATGAAAACCTTAAGAACAATTGACTTTGCATCTCTGTGCATTTCTGAACAAGAAGTACAAATTCCAGTGTATGGAATTATTGACAGACTGTAATACCCAGTGGTTTAAACAGGAAATCAAAAGTGCTTTAGGGCAGGAAGAAAACATGAGACAAAGACAGGGACATACTGCCAAATCAGGGATAACAGAGGTGTAGGTATTCCCAATAATGCAGCAATTCATTTGTGCAGCAGAAAAGTAGATTTCAAATGCTAGCTTATCTCTTTCATCAGCAGCATAGGTTTTAATCAGTTATTTCCTGCATTAGACACAGATGCATTAATAATCAGGGTAATTAAGCACACTTTTTAAAATATTAGTACCGTTAACTTGAGATGCTGTCAGAATAAGAGCATGTGAATTGACATGCATTTTCTGATGTAAAAGAAGTCTGTAATCCAATGTGTTAGCATTATGAAAGTGTAATTCACTGCTTTTTTTCTGGATTTCTGTTTGCCATACAAGCTGTTAGGGTACGATTGTGCAAGTATGTACTGGCTTCGTAAATAAATGCGGATACCACATTAACGGTTGTTAGCCCTGAAACTCCAATGCGCCTGGTGATTTAATTGTAGCAAATTGAAGTAGCAAGCAGTTTGCTGCAGTTGTAGATGGCACCCTTTTTTGTCTTTATCTAGGTGGAGAATAGGTACATTTCTTTACAGGCCAGCTGTTGACCTATCTGTAATTCTGGAAAAAGACCCTGTATCAGGGGCAGTGTTGAAATATTGCTCCAATTCACTTAAAAAAAATGAAACAACATGTTTTGCATTAGCATGCATTTTATGACCAGTAGTTAATTCTTACTAATTCATGAGAAAATCACATATTTTATAACTTAGCAGTAGCATCCACACACTTTTTCTACTGATCCCTTCTTTCATAGCTCAATGTCTTGGCTTGAGAGGTGGGGGCAAAGTGATTGTGTAATGACCTAAAATTGGAAACAGTTTTTTGATACTACTCTAATTCTTTGAAAAGTTAAGAGAACAGACTTTCCATCAGTGCGCCTTTTTCTGAACAAGAGGTAAGAAGCTCTGATGTATGACATTAGTGACTGACTGTAATCCTTAGCAGTTTACGAATAAATCAAAATATGAAGCAAAATCAAGGCCCCTCTGCAAAATTAGGCACAGCTGAGAGGTATGCTGATTCACACAGTATGTATTTCATTCACTAATTTTACTTGATGATGGAACAAAAACTCTATGCAAAATCAGGGACAGTTAGAAATACATTTAATGACATAGCATGCACTTTTCCTGGCAATGCTATACTTTATTTCCTGTGAATTACATGTACCTGGATTGAGCACTACCTGTAAGTCAGTTATTGGTGAGCACAAATTTACTTTTCTGCTGTACAAGTTGATGCTTAGCATGAGAGACATTTTTTTTTTCAAATTATAGCTCGTTTCTTTTCTCTTGCTAAGTATCATTAATTTTATTGTAATGACATCAACCCAAAAGGGCTTTAATTCAGTAGCATTGCCTTTTGTCTCTCACCTTTTTGTGAAATACTGTTAATGTCATTGGGGTGATATGTTCTTTTTAATATTTGCTTACTGTGGATCTGAAGTGGGAATCTTTGACTTTCTGGATAGTATAATTTGTATTGCTTTTTGACTGCTGTTTTTATGCAAGTGTTTGCATATAAACACAATACATTTTGACAACCATTGCCCTCTATTTATGCACTTATTTAGCTTGGATTTAAGTTTTATTGGTGTCTATGGCTTCATTTAAAATACATTTCACCATTTCCACCTAACAGAGAACCACAATGGTTCTGTGTTGATTATTTTGCATTGCTGACCAACATTTCTTTTATAATTTAATTGCATTTGTTTACTGGGAAAGTCTGATTGTGTGGTAAAAAAAATCAATGGAAGCTTGGGGAGAAGAGACCCTGAAATAAAACGGTTATAAATAGACCCTTGAAATAAAACAGTTATAAATAACATTGAAATACAACTGCTTTTGATGGATTTTGGCTGCAGCTTGCCTTACCCCGTGTAAAAAAGGACTCTAACGAAAGTAGAAAGTAGTGACATACTTGATATTTCCTATTAGATATCACCCATATTCTGAAGCTGATATCAGTCATTTTCATATGATTCATAGGAGTTGTATGGTAAATGAATCCCCTATTTATGCTTGCTAGTATTTAACCTTAAATCGGAACCCTTTTCTAAGAGGGCTAAGGCAGGCGAGTCAGGCTCAATTTGTGGGTGCCCAACCAATCATCTAATTCTTATTTGAAGGGTGATGATGTATATCACAGTGCCTAATCTGCAAGGTCAGCACAGGTGTATATGATGAATATGTCTCTCCACTGCATTTAATTTATCTGCTGGTGAAGATTTACATGGAGATACAAGAGATCCAGAACAACTGAGTATCTCGTGCAACAAAAGGCAAGGCACAGATCTCCCCTCAATATCCTGTAAGATACTGAAGAAAGATATCTCATTATCCTTAAGCCTGTAATCTCATTAGTTAGCAACCTCTGGGGTCTTTCCAGTTGTTTGATATGTCTAATGAGATACCTCCTAAAGTGGGCATTATACTCCATAATTTTACCAATTAATGCTGCATGTAAAGAAACCTTGACTTTTCCATATCTGGTAATATATCTTTGAAAAGAAGCTACACTGAGTAAAAGGATTTTCTAACTACTGTTGTCCCTTATTAATTAAAAGATAGCAAATTATCAACTCATAGGTCCCTAACAACATTTCTATTTTGAAGAAAGGCAGTGTTTGTGTTGTATGCAGGAGAGGGGTTGTTTGCCAGATCTAGTAATACTATTAAATAATTAATAATACTGTACTTTTCCTTTTTTATTTTCAGTCCATTTTCAGTAAGCCAATTATTTAAGTTCTTGCTGAAGAATTAGTGTAATAGAGGGGGACTTTACAAAAACACCAGTTTTCAGTCACCTCCAAATACAGCCAGAAGTCTTGGTTTCAAGTTTGGTGATCATAAAAGTAAATGGTGAAATGAAAGTGCCTCAACACTTAGCCATAGGGTACACCACGGGTTACTTTTATACCTTCTAATGAGGTGCCTGCCACTTGCACTGTATGGGTTCTGTCTTTTAGCCAGTTTGCTATCCATCTTATCATGCAGTAATTTATTTTTAAAGTGGTTAAGTTTACTTATGATGCCAATATCATGTATGGTGTGAAATCCCTTAATCAGCTCAAGATACAGCATGTAAACAGCATGAACAGGGTTAACAGCCTGTATAACCCTCTAGAAGAAGTTAACAAAATTCATTAGGCAGAATCTTTACTTGATAGAGCCAAACTGCTGCAGATCAAGTCTAGTGGGATTTTTAATAGTTTAGAACATCTGTTATAATATGTTCTATGCCTTTGCAGATTAGACTCTTTGTAAACACTGATTTAATTTTTACTGCAGTTCCGGTTGTCAATCAACTGTATGTAGTAGTATAAGCATTTGCAATTGCACTACAGTGTGATCAGCACATGGAAGGGAACGGACTGTAAAACTAACTGCCATTCCAAGTTGTCCAGCTACATTATGTAATTACAGGGAGGTTGGTAAATGTACTCTATGTACACTCTACAGTGTGCATGTAATCAATGAGGGGGGTAGCAAAAGCAATGATAAAAAAAGTGTTTTTTACACCACCATACTCGCATAAATTCTGCCTACTGCTGGTTGCTATTCAAAGTGCTGAAAGTAAATTCACACATCGGAGCAGGGGTGTAGCTAGGATTTTCAAATTTGTACTGACAGCTCTCAAACTGCTACCCCCCTCCCCAGCCAAGCTATAGCCATTCTCGTAATTCACGGTTCGCTCTTTTAGTGTCGATGAAGAGGCATTCGCTGTAATGCCTCTTCAGTAATATAATATAAATTCACTCAAACTCGGTTCCTTGAATTGAAAATTAACCTGAAATGTCAGTTCTTTGAAAAATGCAGCATGGTAGTTGGGGTAGAGACTTTATGCTTTTGTTTTCTGTAACTAAGGTACAAGTTTTGAGCTTGAGTAAATTACTAACCACCTGCTACCACTAACTAGGATGTTTCATTCACACACACACCCCTACCTACCTCTTAGTGCAAGAAATACGGACAAAGCCTAAAATAAACAGGGACAGATATTAAATAATGTTCTCGTGAACTTAGAAAGTTGCTAGAATAACAGGATTTGTGCTAGTATGAATTTTTCCAAAGGACATTAAGTCTGAAGCTCAAATGTCTGTCATTATTTAGCAACTTCAGCCTTCAATGATTTTCTAGAAAATCACAAAATTTATGAGGAACAGACAAAAAATATGGGGCAAAAATCTGGACATTCTGCAAAATGTGGACAGTTGAGAGGTATACTACCTACCACACACACACACAACCTCTCAACCCCTTACAGCAACAAACTCATAAATAAAACTGAGGCAAAGGCCCAAAAATAAGGACATTTTTTAAAATATTGCTCTTATAAACTTAGAAAGATAATAGAATAGTAGTAGGTCTTGCATCAGTACGAATTTTCTGAAAGGTATGAAATCTGAAACTGAAATGTCTGCATTATTTTCTAACTTCAGTCTTTAACAATTTGCCACTAATTTGCCAGAAAACTGCAATTTTATGAAAAACGGACCAAAAATGTGATGCAAAATATAAAATTGCCAGACAATACAGCTGGGAACCTGTCAAAGGAGGGACACCATTTTAATATGAGCACAGTTAACTTAGAGCAGCTGACAAAATTAGAGAATCTACATGCATTTCTGAAATAAAAGTAATGTATAACTCTGATCATTACAGTTATTTATAAAAGTAAAGTAAACCCTCTATGTTTTCTTCCAAAATTGCTATTTTGTGGAGGGATCATTAGGGGAAGAGCAACATTTTGAGCCAAAATCAGGGACAGTTGAGGTTTGGCTATGCCTAATTCTATAAAGCAATTTATTTGCATGTACCTCTCAACCTGTTAATGCAATAAATCTGGACACGGCCAAATATATTGAGGGAACATATAAACAGTACTAAAATTGCTATTGTATAAACTGGGACAGTTGATAGAACAGGTCTTATTTTAGCATGCATTTTTCTGAAGGTTATAAAGTCTGAAACTAGTGTCATTTAGTGACTTAATTCCTAAATCATTTGCCAGAAAACCACAAACTGAGGAACAAACCAAAAATAAGAAGCAAAAAATCTATTCATTCTTTGAAAATCTGGACAGTTGGGAGGTATAGTTTAGCTGGGGCTGTCCAAGTTTGCCGCCCTTCCCCCTCACAAAACCATGGTCGAATGGAGCCTCCCCCTGCAGCCATTCCAATGATCCATTACTTTGCTATTTCACTCCACTTACCATAAACACTAATGTGCATACTGATTTACTTCTATGATGATTTGAACTTCTTATCAAAAGGAAGGTGCCGGCTTCACAAGTAAACAAACAAAAAGCACCAGTTCCACAACGATAAGGCTCAAAATAAAAGTAGAGGTTTATTAGGGCTCCTGCCAAACTCAGTAGACACAATACAATACGCTGTGTAAAATCACATCAAACGTTTCGTCAAGCCTTCTTCAGATAATACAAACACATAAAGCCACTTGTCAGTTGTTTAAATACATTTGAATATAATTGGATCAACACATCAACCAATGAAATAAAAAGATTAATTAAGTACTTAATGATAATTGTAAAAAAGTAATAAAGTGCCATTTACAGTGCCAAAGTGTAACTATAAAACCTATTTACTGGATGAACAAGCCATATACACTGTCAATTCTAGCAAATGCTTATCTGAATCTCATTCAAAGTTAAAATTGAGAGTTAAAACCTCATTCATTAAAATTGTAAATTAAAAATTAAAAAACCTTCCTTTAAGTTACAAGCTGTTAAGTAAACAATACTACACTCTACTGGTCAGAATTGATATTGCAACTTCCAATGTTTAAAAGGAATAAGCAGAAAAATACATGTATAATGTGATTTAAAACTTTTTCTTAAAAATACTTCTAAAATTAACATATCATAGTTTAGCTGCCCTTAATTTTAAAACAGGTGCTAAGGACACCATGTCATTAATCCCTGGATATTTATTTGATTCCAGGGTAATCTGCCAAAATAATTCCCTGTACTCCAGTAATGTTTCCCACATTCCCCTCTCGGGTCAGTGGGTACCACTTCTACCACAAAAAATTCAAAACTAGAACCTTTACAGGTTAATGTGTGTTTGTACAGGGAATTATTGGCGCATGATGTTCTGATATCATATACATGTTCGTAAATCCTTTGTTTAATTCTCCTTTCGCTTTTACCCACATAAAAAGCATTACAGTTTTTACACAAGGCGATATAAATAATCCCTTTTGTGTTACAATTAACAAAGGATTCACATAGTAAAGTTTTATTCCTTGCTACTAAATGGCAGCTGTTTCCTACTTTTAAATATGAACAATACCTACAGGCACCACATTTAAAAACCCCAACTTTTTTCTTCTTTTTATCAGTGTTTCCTTTACAACCAGTCTCTATAATACCTTTTATATTGTTACCTTTCTTATAAATAAATTTAATTTCATGTTCAAAATGTGACCTAGATCCGATACTTGGGAAAAGTTGTCCCATTCCTTTTCAAATATTTTCTTCACTATACTAGATTGACCGTCGTAGGTGGTGATGAGACCTGAAACAAACCCATCGTTTAGGTCACCATCCGGTGTGTTCCGCCAACACTTCTGACTTACCAAGTATAGGTGCAAATCTAGTTTTCTCCCTCCAGGACTTCTTTCTTAATGTCCTCAAATAATGTGTGTGGGTATCCTCTTTGTGTAAACATCTTATACAAGTTTTCACATTCTCTCCTAAAAGTTTCATCATCTGAGGTCATTCTACATATTCGACTAGTTGCCCTTTCAACACACTTTTTTCTGGTGAAACGGGTGGGAACTGGAGAAATGCAAGTAAGTATTTGAAAATGTCTCCTTTCTATGTACCTTTGAAACAAATAGATCATTTGCTTTGGTAATGTTAACATCCAGGTAACATAACACACGGTGTCAAAATTCATTGTAAACTGGAGAAAGTGTGTGGTCTCATTGATGTATTCAACAAATATATCAAAATCATCCTTTGTACCTTTCCAGAAGAAACACAAATCGTCAAGGAATCTACAATACAAGGTCCACTTGTCAAGAAACCTAGGAATCAAAATGTATTTGTTCTCCCAGTATGCCATAATAATGTTTGCATATGTAGGTGCACAATGAGACCCCATGGCCACCCCTTTCGTCTGCCTGAAATATTCACCTTCAAAGAATAGAAAATTGTACTTTAAAACAACTTCCATAAGAACTAAAATAGTGGTAAATTCATTTTGGGAAATACTCTTTAAAGGTAACAACATCTCTTCAAACCACTTTAAGCCAGTTTCATGTGGGATACTAGTAAATAGATCTACAACGTCCAATGTGGCAAATCCTGTTGTATCCATATACATGGAGGGTTCTATTTTCTAAGAAAATCCCATGAGTCTTTTAAAATGTTCTTGTTCTCATTTACCAAGTGTTTAATTTTCACATCAATGTATTTAGCAAGGGGTGCAGTTATAGATCCTTCAGAGGAGACAATAGCTCTAAGAGGTGGGTCGTTTAGATCTTTGTGCACCTTCGGGATCCCAAAGATGCAGGGTATTTTAGGTTTTGATACTGTCAGAAAATTAAAGGTTTTTTGGTCAATAGATCCCTCTAGTAGTAGGTCCTGCAATATTCCCCTTATCCTACTATATGCTATGTGTATTTCATTCAAAGAGGTCCTACTATATTTGTCTGTGTTATTCAAAATATTTAACATTTTTCCTTCATACACAAAACGATCCATGAAAACAACGCCCCACCTTTGTCAGGTTTCATAACCCTGATAGATCTATCCTTGCTCACAGTTTCCAAAATTTTCTCTTCATTGTCAGATAAATTAGGACGGACATAATGCTGTGATAAAGACTTCCTCAATTCATGTTCAACTTTTAATTCAAAGTTTCTTAACTGGGGGTGTAAAGGGGGGTTAAATGTACTCTTACGTCTTAGTTCATCACTTGTGCCTGTAGTACTGTTACCCTTAAAAAATATTTCCAAGTTTTTCTTTCTGGTAAAGAGTTTTATATCCACTAGTAGTTTGAACAAATTAGTCCTGCGTTGTGGTATAAACCCAAAACCTTTGAAAAACTTCAAAATGTGTGGTAGTGAGTGTGGTATTTGAGTAATTAAATATATTAAAATCATTGTATGTCCATTTTTTACCTTCATTCACAATCCCTAGTAGTGGTTCCACTGTTCGTGCCTCCAAGATGGGTGCCCTCCGTGTGTAGTTTTTGAATTGTAATCTACAGGGTCCTTCTGCATCAGTCTCTCAGATCTACGTGGGCAAACTCTTCTACATCAATGTCATCATCTATATGTGTAGGACTGCTTGGTAATACATCTTGCTCATTTTCATTTTGCAAATCTAAATTAACCCTCTTATTCCAAAACTTAGGTTTAGGGTATTGTAGCTTATTTTTATATTCATACATGTCTCTCTCAATTTTACCAAATTTCCTATTCTGTACTTCTATACAATGAGATTCAATGTCTTTAAGCAATGTTTTGTACTTAACTTTGTTTTCTTCCACAGTAAACAAAAGATCATTAATAACTGCCTTGTTAATTTCTTCTATTGTGTTAGACAATTTAGACATTTCATTTTCATTATTTAAAATTATGGCCTCCATAATCGCTTAAAACCACAATTGTCAAATGCTTTTAACAAATTGTTATAAAATTCAGTTCCTTCATGTACATTATTTGGGTACTTGCTTACCCGTAAACCTTTAGGCACTATTTCTAATTTTAAACAGTGCCTAAGGTATGCATTGTCCATCTCAAACATCTTGTACTTCTTTAGATGAAAGTGCAGTTCATTAGTCATACGGTTGTAGTTTCCTTTAACAGTAGTAACACTCTTTTGTTTGAGAAATCAAACTTGCCGTTTACTATATCACTAAATAAACTATCAGTACCTTGATTAGACCATTGTCTACTAGTAGTGTTGTTCGCTTTACTAGCAACCGCACGTTGTAGCAAAGGACGCCTGTCCTACTCCTCGAATGAAAAGCATGGAAAATCATTCAACAAGTCCAAATTTGTAGCATCCTGTTCATTTGCGTTGTTCTCTCTGCTGTCAGTGTGCTCGGCCGTGTCCCCAGTGGGAGCCGTGCGCCTCAGAGCTTCCTGATTCCCAGGCAGTGAGATAGAGTTTAAAAAGCGTCCACGGATTGGCTGACAGGCGTCAGGAGACCAACTAGCTGAGTAAGCTGTCCAACAAGCTTACGTAGCTCACCAATTTCGTTTCTTCTACCCTCACCTTCTTGAGCACTCGTCGTTGAGGCATCCATGCTGTACAAAAAACTTATCAAAAGGAAGGTGCGGCTTCACAAGTAAACAAACAAAAGCACCAGTTCCACAACGATAAGGCTCAAAATAAAAGTAGAGGTTTATTAGGGCTCCTGCCAAACTCAGTAGACACAATACAATACGCTGTGTAAAATCACATCAAAGCGTTTAGTCAAGCCTTCTTCAGATAATACAAACACATAAAGCCACTTGTCAGTTGTTTAAATACATTTGAATATAATTGGATCAACACATCAACCAATGAAATAAAAAGATTAATTAAGTACTTAATGATAATTGTAAAAAAGTAATAAAGTGCCATTTACAGTGCCAAAGTGTAACTATAAAACCTATTTACTGGATGAACAAGCCATATACACTGTCAATTCTAGCAAATGCTTATCTGAATCTCATTCAAAGTTAAAATTGAGAGTTAAAACCTCATTCATTAAAATTGTAAATTAAAAATTAAAAACCTTCCTTTAAGTTACAAGCTGTTAAGTAAACAATACTACACTCTACTGGTCAGAATTGATATTGCAACTTCCAATGTTTAAAAGGAATAAGCAGAAAAAATACATGTATAATGTGATTTAAAAACTTTTTCTTAAAAATACTTCTAAAATTAACATATCATAGTTTAGCTGCCCTTAATTTTAAAACAGGTGCTAAGGACACCATGTCATTAATCCCTGGATATTTATTTGATTCCAGGGTAATCTGCCAAAATAATTCCCTGTACTCCAGTAATGATTTGAACTTCATTTGAAAGTTTTATTTTGCATTTTACAGCACAAACACTAAGACATCTGCTAAACAAACTTGGCATTAAAACTTCTCTGCCCTTGAAACTCATTCATTGAAACATTAAAACCCACATTCAAAGAAAAATACATTTTACCCGTGGCAGATAAAAATGAATTCTGGGCTGCTTTTAAATCATAGGCCCCTTGCATATGAAACATACATGTGCTCTTTGATACACCTTCCTATTGCTTTGAACATTTTTCCAGTAAACAATGAAACAAAACTGCCCAATTCAGAACATTTCCATCATAAAAGTCTAGTCAAACTTCTACAGTCCACCATTATCAGTAAATAATATGCACAATCTCTGAAGTAGTAAAAAGTCATCTAAATAATTCCACGTTAAATAAATCTAACTAATGAAGAGGTTGTTGCTAGCAATCACCTTTATATTTCATGACTTCACCGAAAAATAAAGTGTCTGATGCCCCTGAGGAATAAATTGCCTAAATTACATTAATAATAAGCTAGTAATATTGCAATAGGAAATGGATGGCAAACTGATAACAGGCTCATAGTTAGTGTCTTAACTTTCAGTACAGCAGCATTCACCCCTTATGGGAGTAGAACCAACAACCTTCTGCATTAAAAGCAAGTACACAACATTTTGTGCTACTAGCAATGTGAGCCGACTTAGCATAATCAGCACTAAACTTCTCTTCCCCTGCAGATCTCAGCTCCTTGTAAAATCGACACAATACTCAACTACATCTCAACCGCAGCACAAGAAGTCTGGAAAAAGCCAAATTTATTGGAGTGGGTCAAAAGGGCAAAAAACAGGAACACATTAAACATTGCTTGTATAACCTTGGAAAGCTGCTAGAATAAAATGCTGTGTTACCATCATACATTTTACTGCCAAGGTCACTGTGCAAAATAGTCAGAACAACATACCACTATGCCAAATCACCTGCTTTGTGAAAGAGAGGAAGACTGAAACTTAAATGGCTATCATTTAATGAATTCAGTTCTCACCATAGCTGTCAACCTCTTAGCACAAAACACCTGGACAAACCCAGTAATGAGGGAATACAGCCCTCAAACATATTCAGTGAATTCAGTTCTTGCCATAGCTGTCAACCTTAGCACAAAAACCTGGACAAAGCCAATAACAGGGTATTACAGTCCCAAAAATAAGGACAAATTTCAAATAGTCATAAACTTAAGGTTGTGTTACTATATATTTATTGCTAGAATAAAAAGTTGTTTTACTATGTCACAAACACAGGGATAAGATGCAGACTCCACACAGAAGGCACCCCAGCCAAGAATCAAACCAGAAAACCTATAGTTGTGAGGCAACAATACTGCCACTGCACCATCAAATATGTAAGGAAGTAAACATTCAGAAACCTGAAGTCTGAAATTTAAATGCCTGTCAATTTGTTAATCAGGACAGTCTGACTTGGAACAAAAAAAACAATTCTCAGCAGAGGCCCAGGAAAAAATAATGCAGACATGTCTTTGTAACATGGGAGGACACAAAAGCAAACCCACACAAACACAGGGAGAAGATACAGACCCCCCCACACACAAAGAAGGCACCCCAGCCAAGAACCAAACCCAAGAACCTACAGCTGTGAGGCATCAATGCTACGTTGCTACCACTGCACCATCAAATTTCAAGCATTGCAATATTTAAACACCACAGATATGAGGAATAGAATAGATCAGATCAAATATGAGGCAAAAATCTGCAATTTTTTTTACAAATGGTGGTGGGTAGGGAATTCAGGTCTTTAACACCTGCTTACAAGGTACAGGGTTCAAGCCTGAGGTATTCCCTACCACACCACCATGAGTAATTACCAGTACATCCCATCCCACCTGGGGCATTTTCACACACACACACACACACACACACACACACACACACACACACACACACACACACACACACACCCCAAAAGACCCTTCTACAGAACGTCCTTGCAGTGAGACCAACCTCCTCCGTCCCGACCAACATAACGTATACATCCTCACCAACCCTCGGTTGCAAGACCCAGAACGTCCTTGAAGTGAGACCAACATCCTCCCGCTCGACCAACATAACGTGTACATCCTCACCAACCCTCGGTTGCAAGACCCAGAACGTCCTTGAAGTGAGACCAACATCCTCCCGCTCGACCAACATAACGTGTACATCCTCACCAACCTTCGGTTGCAAGACCCAGAACGTCCTTGAAATGAGACCAACATCCTCCCGCTCGACCAACATAACGTGTACATCCTCCCGACCAACATAACGCTTGAATCCTCCCGCTCGAAATGCATTTGAACTGGCGGCCGGAAATACATGCGCTGTGCGTGGTGAGCTCCATTCCGACTGGCTGCCCTGATGAGCTGACGTCATCGTGCAGTAAAGCGCGAAAAAACAAAAAAGTGAACATTTAAAAAGCTACCCCCCTTCTAAATAAGTTGTACTGAATTCAGTACAGTGCGTATGCCTCGGCGTCCCTGCATCGGAGGCACCTTGACTATAATTAACACTTCTATTTAAAATAATATTTTGCTGCTGATGTAGGTAATTAGCCCTTCCAAGACTTCTTTCCTTTAGGTGAATCAAGAACAAAGTGATGGTGGAAAGACCCACAATCTCCAAGGATCAGTTTTTAAATATTTCTCCAATTCTCATGAAAACCTTAAGAACAATTGACTTTGCATCTCTGTGCATTTCTGAACAAGAAGTACAAATTCCAGTGTATGGAATTATTGACAGACTGTAATACCCAGTGGTTTAAACAGGAAATCAAAAGTGCTTTAGGGCAGGAAGAAAACATGAGACAAAGACAGGGACATACTGCCAAATCAGGGATAACAGAGGTGTAGGTATTCCCAATAATGCAGCAATTCATTTGTGCAGCAGAAAAGTAGATTTCAAATGCTAGCTTATCTCTTTCATCAGCAGCATAGGTTTTAATCAGTTATTTCCTGCATTAGACACAGATGCATTAATAATCAGGGTAATTAAGCACACTTTTTAAAATATTAGTACCGTTAACTTGAGATGCTGTCAGAATAAGAGCATGTGAATTGACATGCATTTTCTGATGTAAAAGAAGTCTGTAATCCAATGTGTTAGCATTATGAAAGTGTAATTCACTGCCTTTTTTCTGGATTTCTGTTTGCCATACAAGCTGTTAGGGTACGATTGTGCAAGTATGTACTGGCTTCGTAAATAAATGCGGATACCACATTAACGGTTGTTAGCCCTGAAACTCCAATGCGCCTGGTGATTTAACTGTAGCAAATTGAAGTAGCAAGCAGTTTGCTGCAGTTGTAGATGACACCCTTTTTTGTCTTTATCTAGGTGGGGAATAGGTACATTTCTTTACAGGCCAGCTGTTGACCTAGCTGTAATTCTGGAAAAAGACCCTGTATCAGGGGCAGTGTTGAAATATTGCTCCAATTCACTTTAAAAAAATGAAACAACATGTTTTGCATTAGCATGCATTTTATGACCAGTAGTTAATTCTTACTAATTCATGAGAAAATCACATATTTTATAACTTAGCAGTAGCATCCACACACTTTTTCTACTGATCCCTTCTTTCATAGCTCAATGTCTTGGCTTGAGAGGTGGGGGCAAAGTGATTGTGTAATGACCTAAAATTGGAAACAGTTTTTTGATACTACTCTAATTCTTTGAAAAGTTAAGAGAACAGACTTTCCATCAGTGCGCCTTTTTCTGAACAAGAGGTAAGAAGCTCTGATGTATGACATTAGTGACTGACTGTAATCCTTAGCAGTTTACGAATAAATCAAAATATGAAGCAAAATCAAGGCCCCTCTGCAAAATTAGGCACAGCTGAGAGGTATGCTGATTCACACAGTATGTATTTCATTCACTAATTTTACTTGATGATGGAACAAAAACTCTATGCAAAATCAGGGACAGTTAGAAATACATTTAATGACATAGCATGCACTTTTCCTGGCAATGCTATACTTTATTTCCTGTGAATTACATGTACCTGGATTGAGCACTACCTGTAAGTCAGTTATTGGTGAGCACAAATTTACTTTTCTGCTGTACAAGTTGATGCTTAGCATGAGAGACATTTTTTTTTTCAAATTATAGCTCGTTTCTTTTCTCTTGCTAAGTATCATTAATTTTATTATAATGACATCAACCCAAAAGGGCTTTAATTCAGTAGCATTGCCTTTTGTCTCTCACCTTTTGTGAAATACTGTTAATGTCATTGGGGTGATATGTTCTTTTAATATTTGCTTACTGTGGATCTGAAGTGGGAATCTTTGACTTTCTGGATAGTATAATTTGTATTGCTTTTTGACTGCTGTTTTTATGCAAGTGTTTGCATATAAACACAATACATTTTGACAACCATTGCCCTCTATTTATGCACTTATTTAGCTTGGATTTAAGTTTTATTGGTGTCTATGGCTTCATTTAAAATACATTTCACCATTTCCACCTAACAGAGAACCACAATGGTTCTGTGTTGATTATTTTGCATTGCTGACCAACATTTCTTTTATAATTTAATTGCATTTGTTTACTGGGAAAGTCTGATTGTGTGGTAAAAAAAATCAATGGAAGCTTGGGGAGAAGAGACCCTGAAATAAAACGGTTATAAATAGACCCTTGAAATAAAACAGTTATAAATAACATTGAAATACAACTGCTTTTGATGGATTTTGGCTGCAGCTTGCCTTACCCCGTGTAAAAAAGGACTCTAACGAAAGTAGAAAGTAGTGACATACTTGATATTTCCTATTAGATATCACCCATATTCTGAAGCTGATATCAGTCATTTTCATATGATTCATAGGAGTTGTATGGTAAATGAATCCCCTATTTATGCTTGCTAGTATTTAACCTTAAATCGGAACCCTTTTTCTAAGAGGGCTAAGGCAGGCGAGTCAGGCTCAATTTGTGGGTGCCCAACCAATCATCTAATTCTTATTTGAAGGGTGATGATGTATATCACAGTGCCTAATCTGCAAGGTCAGCACAGGTGTATATGATGAATATGTCTCTCCACTGCATTTAATTTATCTGCTGGTGAAGATTTACATGGAGATACAAGAGATCCAGAACAACTGAGTATCTCGTGCAACAAAAGGCAAGGCACAGATCTCCCCTCAATATCCTGTAAGATACTGAAGAAAGATATCTCATTATCCTTAAGCCTGTAATCTCATTAGTTAGCAACCTCTGGGGTCTTTCCAGTTGTTTGATATGTCTAATGAGATACCTCCTAAAGTGGGCATTATACTCCATAATTTTACCAATTAATGCTGCATGTAAAGAAACCTTGACTTTTCCATATCTGGTAATATATCTTTGAAAAGAAGCTACACTGAGTAAAAGGATTTTCTAACTACTGTTGTCCCTTATTAATTAAAAGATAGCAAATTATCAACTCATAGGTCCCTAACAACATTTCTATTTTGAAGAAAGGCAGTGTTTGTGTTGTATGCAGTTGAGGGGTTGTTTGCCAGATCTAGTAATACTATTAAATAATTAATAATACTGTACTTTTCCTTTTTTATTTTCAGTCCATTTTCAGTAAGCCAATTATTTAAGTTCTTGCTGAAGAATTAGTGTAATAGAGGGGGACTTTACAAAAACACCAGTTTTCAGTCACCTCCAAATACAGCCAGAAGTCTTGGTTTCAAGTTTGGTGATCATAAAAGTAAATGGCGAAATGAAAGTGCCTCAACACTTAGCCATAGGGTACACCACGGGTTACTTTTATACCTTCTAATGAGGTGCCTGCCACTTGCACTTTGCTATCCATCTTATCATGCAGTAATTTATTTTTAAAGTGGTTAAGTTTACTTATGATGCCAATATCATGTATGGTGTGAAATCCCTTAATCAGCTCAAGATACAGCATGTAAACAGCATGAACAGGGTTAACAGCCTGTATAACCCTCTAGAAGAAGTTAACAAAATTCATTAGGCAGAATCTTTACTTGACAGAGCCAAACTGCTGCAGATCAAGTCTAGTGAGATTTTTAATAGTTTAGAACATCTGTTATAATATGTTCTATGCCTTTGCAGATTAGACTCATCAGACTGATGGGATTATAATTCTCAAACTTAGTGGTAGGGACTCCCTCGTGGAGTGGCATCAGTACTCCAGTGCACCAAACTTCAAGAACAAAACGTGTGGCTAAACTTAGATTAAATAATCTGATGAGTGGCTGAGAAGCAACTCTGCCAAGGCTTGCATAATACTGTTTATTAAATAATCATACGTACTATCAGGCCCCATGAAAGAAGTATTTTTGGTCTTAGAAAAACCTTAAGAACGTGCTCCTTTGTGATAACAGAGAGTTTAACAGGTTTAGGGATAGGTTAGGTTTGGAAAAAAATCTCTGGGATAAAATTAGCACTAAATTTATTTACTAGTGTAGTAGCAATGTCTATTGTCTGAATAGGTGGTACCATTTTGAATAAAATCAGAGCAATGTTGGGTGTTATTCCTTATTTCCTAAATTATCTGAAGAAGGATTGATAATGGTCAGTAGCTTCAACTGCTAACCTATATTCATGGACTGCTTTAAAAATATTTTTTTATTATTCAAGTTTTTGTCACATTTCTGTAAATAACCCTGATATAAGGTTTACTGCATTTGATGTATAATTTAAGGGATACTCTTCTTTTGCTGTAAAGTTTTATTTCTGTTGGAGGACTACAACAGTGATTTGTTTTTGAATTTTATATTATGTTTTGTTCTGCTCAGACCTGCCCGATCTATGCATTTATCTAAATAGGCATAGAGCACCTTTGTGAATCTACCTGCCTTGGTGTCTTTGGAGCTGTTACCACCAAGAGTGAATTTTGAAACCTCATCATAAAATTTGATGAGGTTAGTTCATTAGAAATTCTTCAGTTCGAGATATTACATGTGGTGGCTTTAAAGGTAAAAGCCACATTGATGCCTACTTCAGAGACACCCTTTAATATTTTGACAATATAATGTATTTCTTGATGTGCAGAGGTCTGCAGGTGTATGTTATTACACTAGATTAGGGGAAGGCAATGAAGTCTCCTATGGCATTTCTCATAGATTACTGTTGGTGCCGTGTTGCACATAATTTACGGGTGAGAGTGCCTGTCTTATGCCATGAATCAATGGATCAAATTGCCAGTTGTTAGAGCTGAACAATACAGGGTATTAATTACTGCTGTTCTTCTGTTATATTAAAACTTCTCTTTTTTGGAAAAAATCCCGTTGGCTGTTTCTGACAATAGTAATCATCATGGATATTTCTGAACACCAGTGGCCATCTACTTCTATTTTATTTATATTATGCAGTTATAACAGTTTGTAATATTGTTTTGGGGGAACATCAATTTACTTTACTTCATCATATAGATAGATATGTGTGTGCGTGTGTGTGCGTGTGTGTGTGTCTGTATATATGCATATATAATGTGTGTGTATGTATGTATATAGTTTTATATATGTATGTATATATATATTATATATATATATATATATATATATATATATATATATATATATATATATATATATATATATATATATATGTTGTTTTTATCTAATCACAAATCATTTAAAAATTAATTGAAAACACATTTGGTCAAAACACACATATTGTGTAATCACATATCTTAGAAAATGTGAAATACAGCAAATGCTCATTCAAAACTTCTCCCTCCCTTACCCCTTTACTTATATATACTAACTGCACAGTCACAAAACTGTGAGAAGAGAGGAAATGCCACTCATAGTGAATCACTCTTGGCTCACACACAGATTTCTAAAGAGCTAATTGAACACAAGAGTGGGCACTAGCAAAGTATAATCCATGCTCTAGTCTAGACTAACTTAACTTGCAGCTGCTGTTATCCTAACATCATACCACACCCAGCACTGACTATCTACAGTCTGACATACCTTTCTTTGAAATGTGATTCACTGACGTGCTTTCAATGAAATGAGTTTTCAGAGATTTTTTTTTCAATGATTAGGTAAAATTAATGGTAACTTTGTATGTGTGCATTTAATTACTTATTTACTATTTTTATTTATTTATTTATTAGTTCATTCTTTTGGCACAAAATGGCAGGAGAATACTGATGTAACTGCATGGTTTGTGAGGTAAATATTAGATGATGTTATTGGGATATCATTTGGTGTCTTGCAGGCAATATTACACTACTGTTGTTTGAAGGGGTTACTAGGTTATGGGCTTTGCACTTTCTACATACCTAAGGGCATTTACATTTGTCTAGCTCCAGTCAGAGCATTCTGTGGGCTCTAGAGTATACAAATTTACCTTTACCTGGATTATCTTCTTTTTTAGATCATTTCATAAGACATGCTTCTTCAAGACTTCAACTTTACCATGGACCTTTTTCTGAGTCTGAATTTCACCCTGAACTTTAAGAAATCTGTCTTTCCTTCTCAAGATCTGTTTATCTAGGTTACTATTTGAACCCTGTCTCTGTGATTGCATTTCTTCCACAGGACAAAATACAGTTTCTAATCTTGTACTTCCAATCTTTTCTTCTTCTAGATAAGCCCTCAGCAAGAGAGATACTAAGAGTTGTGTGATGTGTGGTTTCAACCATTCAAATAGTTTGTTTCCCAATTCTTCTTTTGCACTTCATGCAAAAGGAACTCATTTTGGTGGATCAACCAAATATCATTCAATGCATAAGTGTTTTTTTTGGTTCTATCTTATTAACAGGATGTTTTCATATATACTTCAGTCTTGGAATAGGCACCATGTTCTGTGAACATCAAATTCCAGGGTATGTTATCAAGTCAGGACAGAAAAAACACGTTAAAGAAGTAAAAGCTCTAATTGGTTTCCAGGATCCCTCTAGATTCTCACAGACGATACTACACTAATGTGGTAAATCATCAGACAGGGGGAGACAAAATGTATCTCTGCAGACTTGCTATGACAGCTTGGGAGAGAGCTATCTAACATAACCTCTTCCTCCAGGCAGTTTACATCCCCTTGGAGGTGAATAAAATTACAGATTACCTGAACATATCCAAGCCAGACACTCATGAATGGATGTTGAATAGAACCATGTTCCTGCAGATTCAGTATCAGTGGGTGACTCCCCAAATAGATCTATTTGCTTTAAATCAAAACAGGCACCTCAGACTCTTGTGGTCCTGAGTTTCATGCCCAGAGGCTTGTAGAGCAGACACTGTGACAATCTCATAGAAAGGGAAATTCCTTTATGCTTTTCCTTCCCTTCATATAATTCCAAGGTCCTATTCAGATTGAAGAATGGCAAACTAGAGATGATGTTGGTGACCTGATTAGCAAAGGCATTGCCTCAAGAGCAAAAGAGGTTATAACTCCCCTGTATTTGTCCCTCATCAGGCCTATTATTGAATATAATGCTCCCTTTGGTATGTATCGTACCAGACACCTGCAGCAACTTGAGAGAACTTAGAGATTTCTAACTAAGAAAATTCAGGGTCTGCAGCACATGGCTTATACACACAGACTGAAGTCACTGTCACTTTATTCAGTGGCATGTAGACTACTTACAGGTGACTTATGTCTGGCTTACAGGGCTATTTCTTACTCAAATTTTATGAAAATGCTGCACATCCATAAGTCAAATGGGACTAGATTCACCATTCCAGAGACCTCAATCTAGCCTGCAACATAAATAGGGCCTGCTGGAGAGACAGATGCATCTCTCAGATGTTGCCACTCCTCTGGAATAGGCTTCCAGTCCATGTCAAGCCGAGCACCTCCATGGCCCTGTTTAAGAGCCACCTGGACAACTAGATGGAAAACTGTAAAATTCTGCTGGGGACTGCCCCTGTTTCTCTCCTGGACATGGGCAGTCCTAGAAAATTCTTGGGCACAGATGATATCTCTCATCTAATATTATATTTAATGGCTAGGTTTGTAAAGACCCTCTGGTCAATAGCCTAATAACATCCTATGAACCTATGAACCTATGAACCCTTCACTTAATGTATTCTTTATTCTGAAAGTGACATCATATGTTTTCATAAGATTCATAGGAATTTCAAAGCAACTGAGTTACTTGACCATTTATACCTTGTCATTAGGCTGAACCCCCACTGCATTTTCGTCATCTGATGATTACAATGTATGTGAAGATATTAGAAATACAGGGCAAGTGGGTCTCTTATTGCACTGAAGCCAATGTATAGCTCTCTCCTCAAAAGGCTATAAAATATTGAATAAAGGGACAGTGATTCCAGTCTCTCCTGCTAACTCATCTTCTTTAAATTTGAAATCTCTTTAGTTAGAAACTTCTAGGGTCTTTCTAGTTGTTTGATATGTCTACAGAGGTACCTCCAAAAGGGGGGTATTATACTCAATAATTAGCCAAACCAATGATGGCTATAAGGAACCATTTGACATGACTTCTCAACATCTGGGTGATACTCCCTTGGAAATTAGCTTTGCTGAGTAGAAGAATTTTCTTTTTTTTCCATAATAAATCTTTATTGTTATATTATTTTCATACACAATTAAAAACAAACACAAAATTTTAGAGAAAAAATACAAAACAAAAGACTACTAACTAATATCACTAAACATCACACCAAACAAATATACAATATTTACAGGAATGCTTCCATGTAAAACATTAAGAATAGAGGAAAAACAAAAAGTAATTAATAACATTTCTAGTAATGTACAGTTTAAATACAAAATTCTCTCCAAGCAAATAAATAAATGTGAATACCTTCAAGTTAAAAGTATTATGCTAATATAATATTAAATATCTGTTCCCAAATTTTTGGGTTATTAATATTTTTATTATGCAGACTTAAAAGTAGTTTATGAGCTAATATATGCCTTGTTGCCAAAACTCTAAAGTTTTCCCAAGATGTTTTAGATGGGTCTAACCAATTAGTGGCTATATAAAGCTTCATTAACAGAAAAATATTAATATATATAGTAGTTTGTGATCTAGTGAGTTCTTTTGGGGGAATATGTAAAATCGTAAATTTCCATGACAACGTTGTACTTTGGTAGCCCATCTTCTGATGTTGAATCTTAAGGGAATTCCAAAGCTTATATATATGCATTTACAGCTCCAGAACATATAAAGAAGATCAGCTGGTTGATTTTTACAATATGGACAAGTTGGAGAGTTTTTAGAATTAAATTTATGCAGGGTAAGGCGTGTATAATATGCATTATTCCATATCATCAACTGGGTATACATCAATTTTTGAAGAGAAGTAGATTTGATAGTCAAGTCAATTGCTTTTGACATATTACTTTTGTCTGTCACTAAAATTTTCTCTTCCCAATAGTTGGATAACAGAATTTTATCATGAAATTTAAAGTCTTTAATTAATTTATTTGTTGTTGTTATATATTTAATATCCTGTTGGAGGACTTGCCACAAATCAGAGCATTTATTCACATTCTCATCTTCAGGTTTAAAATTTATAAAGTAGCTCATAGCAAGTTCTCTAATTTGTCTCAAAATAACAAGATAATTTTTAGGTAGGTTAAATTCTTGTCTTATTTGATTGGCCGACCGGTCAAGATATTTATATGTATCAATCAAAGTTAAATTAACTATTAGTGGAAACTTTTTAAGATCAATTAATTGATTGTTCAATTTTAAATTAGGATTCCTATGAAAGGGTTGAAAAACCATCATATACTGAACCAGATCCAAAGATTGAAATAAATCTTGTATAGATAATATGTTCATTTTAATGTGTTCAATAATCCCATAAATTTTCAAAGTATCTTTACCTAAAAAGGGTATTGCTTTAGGATTAATATTTAACTTTAAAATATATTTATAATTCAAAATCACCCAAGTTGGTGTCCACTTAGTACTAGTTATATCATAGTTGGCAATTCTTAGAATTCTATTAGCGTTCACGATTAGGTAATATAATTCAAAATTAGGCAACTCCAGTCCTCCTTTATTTTTTGGCGTCATTAATTTATCATAAGATATCCTGGTTTTTTTTGGTTCCCAAATGAATTTATCCAATTCTTTATGGATTTTTTTAAAAAAATGTCTTTGAAAGTATTAATTGGGCTGGCCTAAAAATATAAAGTAATCGTGGTAACACATTCATTTTAACAATTGAAACTTTTGCTAGTACTGGCAGTCGTAAGAGTAGAAGAATTTTCTGATTACTGTTGTCACATGATTTAAAAAGAGGGAATTATTAACTCATAATCAAAGGTCCTTAACATTATTATTTGTCTATGCTATATTTGAGGGGAGGGGATGCCTACAAAATGTGACAGTATTGCACTTTCATGCATTTAATTTAAGCATGTTTTCAATACACCAGCGATTTATGTAAGTTCTTGATGAATGGTTTGGGTATTAGAGGGGGATTTTGACAATAACTCCCAATTTGCAGTCATCTACAAACTTAGTTAACCAGAGGTCATTGTTTCTAGTCAGGAGATCAAAACAGTAAATATCAAAAAGAAGGGGTCCCAACACTGAACCCTAGGGGACACCACTGGTTTTCATGTTGTCTGATGAAACACCTGCCACGTGCACAGTATGGGTTCTGTCTTTTTGACAGTTTGCTATCTATCTATCTGTCTATCTTACCACCTAGTGATCTATTTTATTTTTAATTTTTAAAGCTTAACTTACAATGCCAACATAGGGTATGGTGTTAAATGCCTTGACCAATTCAATATATGCCATGTGAATAGCATGACCGCTGTCAACAGCCTTTGTAACCCTCTCAAGGAAGTTAACTATATTCATTAGGCATGATTTTCCCTTCTAATGGACAGGTAGCTTTTGAACCACAGAAGGGTGGGCTGAGAGAAACCTAGTGAGAACAACTTAAGTAGGAGTTTGTTGTGACAAACTGTGTTGAAAGCTTTAGACAAGTCCAGAAATAAGGAAGAGACTAGTTTGCCATTATCTCTAGGTTTATTGACAGTGTCTATATAGGTTAGAAGGGCAGTGCTCATACTATGAGGATAGAAGGCATTTTGTGTAGCGAATGGGACTTCTTCCTGCAGGCGATAGTCTAGCAGTTTTTTTTAAAAACATGTTTCAAGTATTTTGGCAAGGGCAGCGCTCATACTATGAGAAGGATGGAAGACATTTTGTGTAGCGGATGGGACTTCTTTCTGCAGGCGATAGTCTAGCAATTTTTTTTAATACATGTTTCAAGTATTTTGGCAAGGGGAGATAAGATTGCTCTACGTCTAAAGTTTTTAATGTCTGTTGAATTTCCTGCTCTGAGCAGAGAGATTATGTGTGACTTTTTCAAAAGAAAAGGAATGTGGGATTCCTGGATAGACCTACTTATAAGGATAGAGACAGGATAGGTAATGCTATTGGCTGCTTTTTTTATGTACTCACTTGTAAGATCATCAGCTGAAGAAGAGCATGGTTTAAGAAGGTTTTAGAGTAGTTTTATATAGGATGTGGGCCCAGCTTTGAAAGTGGATGTGGTAAGATGCAGCTGTTGGGAAGGGATTAGATGTAGCAGAATCCTTAGTAACAGATGCTATACTATCTATAAAATAACAGTTGAACTGTATTGCAGTTTCAAGTAGTGAATTATCTGGAGAGGGATTTGGATTCAATTTTTGGCCAGGATTTAATATTTTTTTAATGGCTGTCCAAAATTGTTAGTGTTGTGTTTAGTATTATTCTGAAAGCTATTATAGTATAGTTTTTTGTCTTCCTTAATTTATTTGCTTTTTAGTCAGATTGTGAAGAATTCTGAAGTTTAAGATATTGAGTTATTTTATATTTTTGCCATCCTTTCCTTACTTTTTCTCTATCCTGGATTAGCATTCTACTCTTTTTAGATAGTTAAATTGCATTATTTGTTTTCAGTCTCTTCCTTCAAGAAGGCAAAAGGCTATGTTGGATATTTAGGAAAGTTGTAGTGAATTCAATTACAGCATCGTCTAAGGGGAGAATTTTTAAGAAGTTCCAGTTAAGATATGATAGTGTTTTAATGAACATTTCTGGGTTAAACTTGGAAAGGTTACATGTCATTTTCTAAATGTGATGTTTAACTGGATGTGTGATATGCCTAGTAATATAGATTAGGTGATGATCACTGAGAACCTGACATTGTACCTGTGGTGGAATATTTGCTGGGGTTTGATACTAGGATCCAGTCCAATAGAGAATTCAGATGTTTTGCTATAATGTGTGGAGCTATTGATTAATTGTATGAAACCATACAAATTCAAGCTAGATCTAGGGGAGTTATAGTTTGCGCCCATCCAACTGGCATTCACATCACGTAATAATATTATTTCTTGTGGAAATGTTATGGATATCCAGTGTCGGATATCTACTAGTATAGCTGCATTGTCACCAGGAGGGATATAAAGGACAGTAATACATATTTGTTTATAACTCTTTATTTTGAGGAAATCGATAAGAAGCTCTGCTTAACTGAATTTTGGTGTTGGTCTGCTGTAAGGGGAAATGTGATAGGTACTGGGAAATATTAAAGCAATACCACCAGCTTTCCTCTTTATATGGTCATTAAGGATTATATTATACCCCGGAGGTATAACTTAGGAGTTGTCTATGCTGGTTTTAAGCCAAGTTTCAATTACAGCGAGAACATCAGTCTTATATTGGGAAATCCAAACATGTAGTTCAGCAGTTTTATTTCTTATCCTTCTAACATTTATTGTAGCAAAAGTTAGGTCTTCAGAGATAAAAAAGTACAGTTGTGTACCCACCATAAATGTAGAGTGTATTCACTGTTACAGTCATTACACTTGGATTATCCTGCTGGCAGGCTACCCGCAGTCGGCCTGAATTCCAAAGTCTTGGTCCGGAGTCGGTTGCTGTCGCCTCTTCCCTGACGTCAGTGTGCCAAGGGTATAGAAGATGCAACCGATGCCATTTTCTTCAGTTTTTCTTGCCCCAGATGTCAGGTGCCCCCAAAAGGGTAGGCTAAAATAATGCCAATAAGCATGCATGCAGTAAAGTAAAGATTTCCTTCCTCTACAAGCAAATATACCACATAGGTTGTATAGAAAAGAGAAGTACAGATAAGTCCCAGCAAAGAAAAGGGGGATGGTGGGTGGATAACCTGGACTGCAACAGTGAATACACTCGAACATCTACATTTATGGTAGGTACACAACTGTACTATGTTCATCGTGTTTCACTGTTGCAATCATTACACTTGGGTTGAATCCCAAAGCTGAGGTTGGGTGGCTGGGTTAAATAGGGTTAGGAGAGGCTATAAGGCCCTGCAGAACTGCAGTGGCAAAGCCTGCTCTGGATTTAGAGTAGAGAGGTAAGTGGTAGTGCCTTGTAAAAGTGTGCAATGAACTCCAAGTTGCAGCCTCTAAAATGTCTTTGGTTGATACTCCTCTGAGGAAGGCTGCTGACGTGGCTACTGCTCTGGTTGAATGTGGCCTAATGCCCTTAGGCACTGATTTGCCATGTTGTGAATAGCAGAAACTAATGCAGTGGGCTATCCATTTTGAAATAGTTTGCTTTGAGATAGCCTTTCCTTGTGATCCTGCAGCATATGCCAGTAAGAGTTGCTCAGTCTTTCTGAAAGCTTTAGTTCTGTCCAAGAAGAAGCGTAGCTGTCTGTGTATGTCCAAAGAATGCAGGAGTCTCTCACCCTTATTCTGTGGGTTTGGATTAAAAGTAGGCAAATGAATGGTTTGGTTAAGGGCCACGCTGGACACTACCTTAGGCATAAATGTCAGGTTTGTCCTCAGAGAAACCCTGTCTGGATGGAAAATGATAAAAGGTTCCACAGCTATGAGTGCCTGTAACTCTGAGACTCGTCTTGCAGAGGTTATTGCTAGGAGCAGAGCTGTTTTCCATGATAAGAACTTTATCTCAGCTGTATTGGCTGGCTCAAAAGGAGGCAATGCAAGTTTTTCCAAGACATAATTGAGGTCCCATGCAGGTATTGGTGCTCTCATTGGAGGTCTTATGTTTTTGGCCCCTCTGAGGTACTGCCTTAGCAATGGATGAGAAAAAATAGGTGGTTCCGTATTGTAATGAGCTGAAATGGCAGAGGCATGGATTTTAACTGATGAAAAGGATAGGCCTTTGTCCAGCATCTCAGTTAGGTATTGTAAAACCTGAGGAATATTTGGTACAAACATGTCAATTCCTTGTGCCTGGTTCCAAGCACAGAATCTCTTCCATTTTTCTGTATAAGATTTTCTGGTACTGGGCCTCCTGGCCTCCAAAATAACATCCATCACTGCTTTAGAGAGAGGTGTGTTATGAATGGCTACATTATCCGCCATGCTGCCAGATTTAGGGTCCTGAGTTGGCTGTGCAGGATCTGATTGTTTTGTTGGGTCAGTAAGTGAGGAATTAGAGGTAATGTCCAGGCTGGGCCTTGAGACAAACTCTTTAGGATTGGGTACCAGTGCTGGCGGGGCCAGTCTGGGGCAATCAGAATCATTTTTGGCTTCTCTTGTCTGACCTTTAGGAATACCTTGGGGAGGAGAGGCAGAGGAGGAAAGGCATATACTGTTAGGGTTTTCCAGCTGAATGACAGAGCATCCACTTTCCATGCTTGCTTGTGATAAGTCCTTGTGCAGAATCTCTGTAGTTGGCAGTTGTGAGGGGGAGGCAAATAGATCTATGTCTGGGCATCCCCATTTCTTTGTTATCATGCTGAAGACTTGTGGATCCAATTTCCACTTGTGGGGATCCGTGAGGTTTCTGCTTAGTTCGTCTGACAGAGTATTCATCCTTCCTGGCAGGAATTGCGCTTGCAGGTGTACTTGGTAAGTCAATGCTGTGTCCCACAAAGTCATGGCTAGTCTGCAGAGGGGATAGGAATGTGTGCCTCCCTGCTTATTTATGTACCACATGACTGCAGTATTGTCCGTCTTTATCAGCAGTTGTCCTGGATGAAGCAGATCCTTGAAGGCTGTCAGGGCATTTTGAACAGCTAGCATCTCTTTTTGATTGATATGAAGATGCATTTGGCTTGTGGACCATGTGCCCTGAATACATTTTCCTGCCATGTGTGCCCCCCAGGCATAGTCTGATGCATCGGTTGTTAATGTCTGCCTGGCTGTGGGTAAAGTGAATGGCTGTCCCTTGTTGTGGTGACAGGCCTGTGCCCAACATCAAAACTCCTGTTGCAGGCAAGGAATGAGGGTAATTAATGTTTCCAGGCTGTGGCAATGTTGAGTCCAAACACTTTTTAAATACCATTGTAGTTTCCTCATATGCAGTCTTACATATGGAATTTGCAAAATGCAGAATGCCATGAAACCCAAAGCCTGCAGAATTGTTCTTGCAGATAACTGGGTCTTTGTTGCCAAAATATTGAAGTAAGAAGTCAGTTGCCTTTGTTTGTCTGGCGTGAGATAAGCCATCTGGGCAGTTGTATTTAAGCTTGCACCCAGGAATATTATCTCTTGAGAGGGTACTAGTTTTGATTTCTTTTCGTTTACTGTGTACCCTAGGCAAATTAGTAATCTTTTTACAAACGCCAGATGCTTTAGTAGAATGCCCTTGTTCTCTGCTTGAATAAGGCAGATGTCCAAGTAAGGATATATTTGAATTCCTCTTTGTCTGCAAAATGCAATTACTGGTGCCAGGCATTTTGTGAAGACCCTGGGCGCAGTAGACAAGCCAAAGGGCAGTGCAGAGAATTGGTAGTGCATTGAGCCAGCTATGAATCTGAGATATCTTCTGCAAGATTGTCTGATTGGGACATGTAGGTATGCCTCTTTTAGGTCCAATGTTACAAGCCAAGCCTTCTTGCCCAGCATGGGAAGAAGTTGTTGCAGAGTCAACATTTTGAATTTTGGAATGTCCAGAAATGTGTTTAGAGTAGACAGGTCGAGTATTGGTATCCAGGCTTTGTCCTTTATGGGTACCAAGAAAAGTCTTGAGTAAATTCCTTGTCCCTTCTCTTGCTGCGGCACTCGCTGAATGGCCCTCATGTCCATGAGAGATGAAACTTGTTTTTGTGCCTCTGCCCATTGATTGTGTGGCAGGTCTGGCATACCTTGGCAGGGTGTGAAAATGGAACCTGTAGCCCTGTGACACTATATTCAAGACCCATTTGTCCTGGGTGATAATGTGCCAATTTTGTGAAAAAAGTGCTAGTTTTCCCCCTAAGGGGGCTGCCAAAAGATAAGTGCTTGGTGCTGGCAGAGGAAAGTCATTGGGACTGTTTTCAGTATGGCTGAGATTTGCCTTCTCCGCTTTTGGAGGTAGAAGCACCCCATTGTTTAGACCTGTATGGCCTTGCTTAGGGCTGGGATTTGCCTCTGGGGCGTCTGTATCTGCCTCTTTGTGGCCTGTCTGACACTGGAAAGGACCAATTCTTTGAAGGCCAGTTCCTGCTAAATCTGGGTGGATGTACCTGTAAGAAATCCTTAACTGTCTGCATAGATTTAGCTTTGTCCTCCATTTTCTTCCACACCTCTTCTGCTTTAACACCAAACAAAGTATCATGCTGTAGTGGAGCATCTAATAATTTTGCTTTAACATGAACAGGCAGATTCTGTTCTTTTAACCAAGCATGCCTCCTAATGACAGTACCCGTAACAGCGGCCCTGCAGGAGGCCTCCAGAGAGTCAAAACCCCATTGCAAAGTATGCTTTCCAATTTGTTCAGCTGCATGCAATAAATCCTGCATTTCTTTGTTTTCTGCACATTCAGAATTTGTCAACATTTTCTGTTTAAGCAGTGACATTAAGTATTGCTGATATTTAAGCATATGAAACTGACAATTTAAAGCTCTTACAGCCAAGGTAGCAGAAGTATAAATCTTTTTCCCCCATCTGTCCAGTGCCCTTGAATCCCTGTCTGAGGGGATAGGGTTTTTTGCAGTGGAAGCCTTGACCCCTTTGGGGCCCTGAGAAATAGTTTCTGGGTCTGCAGCAGGGTTTTTATAAAGAAATTTATGGGAATCTGGAACCCTGTAGTATCTGTCTGGCTTCACAGGTGCTGGAGGTAAAGAGTCTAGAGACAGTCCGGACTCTGAAAATACATCATCTACAATGTCTAAAACAGGAGGAATAGCAAGAGGTCTGTGCTGAGGAAGTAAAAGGAAGTCTCTAAGCCTTTTCTTAGATTCTGAGTAGTCTTGGCTCTCCCAGTGGAAGTGCTCCCTCATGGTATGCAGGGTTTTCCCAAAAGAATAATCGTCAGGAGGAGAGGCTGAAGGAATAGATTCTTCAGCATCAGAATCCTCATAGGGAGGAAGAGAGTATTCATGTTCAGAAGAGGAATCAGAGGAAATGGAAACCTGATCTGAAGATTCATATTCTGTCTCTTGCTTAGGCCTCTTATCAGGAGGGGGATGGGAACCCCTGATCAAAGTAATTAGGTCTTCAGCCATTTTGAGCATCTATTTTTTAGGCATGGAGGCCTGTCGATGGGATTGCTGTACTTGTTTCTTTGTCTTTAGTGGAGCTTTAGTCTTTGCCTTTGAAGCTGAAGTCAGTTTTACATATAACTGTGTAGGCCTGAAAACACTCTCAGAAGCCACTGCCTGCTCAGCAGCTCCGGACCCATCTGAAGGGATATTTTCCGAGTGTCCAATACCTTGAGTTTCTTGTGGCCTAGTTGGCTCCACGTGGGAGTCGGAAGCGGCCTGCGGCTCTGAGGTAGTGGGCGTCAGGGGCTGCGGAAGCGCCTCACTGAGAACCGGCGACTGGCTTAGAAGAAGCCTCGTCATCAGTTTTGGATCTCGGATGCCTGTCCTTTTCCTTTTCCTTGCATTTTTTGTGAATTGCGGTAGTCTGATGGCTATCCGACGACATTGTGTAATTAAATCTTCGGCCAAAGTAGTGAAATGCAAAATCGTGCCGACGCTTAATAGTGCATTGGTTAAATCTAGCACAAAACCTACAATTAGTGACGTCGTGATCAGGGCCTAGGCAAGGAATACAATAAGAATGGAAGTCCTTATGAGGTATTTGCTTCCCACAAGAAATACAATTATTAACTTTTTCTGACATCAGTCTGGAGCAAGAAAAAAGTTTCCCCAACGGGGTACTTAGCTTTAAATGAACACGAAAATCTCAGGAGTCGGCCGACCGGCACTTGCGAACTGCTTTTGCTTTGGGCACTGCGCGGCAAGAAAGACAGAAGAAAATGGTGTCGGCTGCATCTTTTATACCCCTGGCGCACTGACGTCAGGGAAGAGGCGACAGCAACCGACGCCGGACCAAGACTTTGGAATTCAGGCCAACTGCAGGTAGCCTGCCAGCAGGATAACCCAAGTGTAATGACTGCAACAGTGAAACACGATGAACATTAGCTGTTCTTGAGTTTCAGAAGTGTGTGGCAGAGAATTATTGTGTTTATTGTGATGGGTGGGGCCAGGATTAGGGTGTATATCTCCTCCAAGAAGGATTTAAGTACATCGGGGAATTATGCATACTTGTTTTTGGACAGGATTCTTGCAGTTAATTTTGTTTTGGTTTGAGTTGAAGTGCAACTAATCACTCTATATTTGAAGTAAAAGTGAGAGCATATGAATAGGTTTTGTGCAATGTCAGGAAAGTGTAAAGAGGAAAGTACAGTTTTGTACCTACCATAAATGTAGATGTTCGAAGATCCACATTGCTGCAGTCCTTACATATGGGTAGTCCGCTGTCCTCGGTCGGCCCGAATACCAAAGTATTAGGCTGACGTCGGTCAAGGCGCTTAAAACTGACATCAGGACGTCAGGGTACAAAAGCGCATGACCGACGTCATTTCCTCAGTCTTTTCTTGCCCCAGATGTCAGAAGGCCCTAAAAAGAAAGGCCAAAGCCAAAAAACAGCAAAGACCAACCAACCACCCCTGCACTAACCATATTTACAATATTTACAACCCAGACCACACAACCACCTCTAACTACAGAGGGGAAGGAGGGAGGGTAAATTGGACTGCAGCAATGTGGATCTTCGAACATCTACATTTATGGTAGGTACAAAACTGTACTATGTTCTTCATCTCACATTGCTGCAGTCCTTACATATGGGTAGAATCCCAAAGCAGAGGAAAGGGAGGATGGCAAAACTATAAAGCATTAGGAGCTGCCAAAATGCCCTGTAAAATTGCAGTGGCAAAACCAGCCCTAGACTTAGAGTAAAGTGGAAGGTGGTAATGCTTAGAGAAAGTATGCACTGAACTCCAAGTAGCTGCCTCCAAAATATCTTTAGTAGCCACCCCCCTTAAAAAGGCTGTAGAAGTGGTAGTAGCCCTAGTGGAATGAGGCCTAATCCCAGCTGGAATCTCCTTACCATGATGGGAATAACAAAAAGCAATACAAAAACCAACCCACTTAGAAATAGCTTGTTTTGAAACAGGTTTGCCCTGAGAACCCAAAGCAAATGAAACAAACAACTGCTGAGACTGCCTGAACCCTTTAGTTCTGCTCAAATAATATCGCAACTGTCTGTGTATATCCAAAGTGTGCAAAATCTTCTCCCCTTTATTTTGGGGGTTTGCATAAAAAGTAGGCAAATGAATAGTTTGGTTTAAAGCCACACTAGAAACCACTTTAGGCATAAAGGAAGGGTTAGTACGCAAAGACACCCTATCCTTGTGGAAAATTAAGAAAGGCTCAACCGCCATAAGGGCCTGTAATTCAGAAACCCTTCTCGCAGAGGTAATGGCCAACAAAAAAGCAGTCTTCCATGATAAATATTTCAACTCGGCAGTAGCTGCAGGCTCAAAATGTTGTAGAGTGAGTTTCTCAAACACAAAATTGAGATCCCAAGCAGGAGTAGGAGCTCTACGTGGGAGTCTTATATTCTTTGCCCCTCTAAGGAATTGCTTAAACAAAGGATGAGAAAATAATGGTGGGTCACAGTCATAGTGAGCAGAAATTGCTGCAGCATGAACCTTTATAGAGGAGAAGGACAAACCTTTGTCCAATAACTCAGTAAGGTATTGAAGAGCAACACTCAAATTAGGTTTAGAAACATCAAAGTCCTTTGTTGTACTCCAAAATAAAAATCTCCTCCATTTATCTGCGTAAACTTTCCTTGTACTAGGCCTTCTGGCCTCCAAAATAACATTCAAAACTTGTTGTGGAAGCTGAGACCCTCCAGGGTTTAAGACAGAATATGCCAGGCTGTCAGATGCAGAGAGTGAAGTTTGACATTGAGTAAATGACTGTTCTCCTGAGACAGCAGGTGAGGAATCGAAGGCAAAGGCCATGGAGGCTCCCGTACCAGACTTCTCAGTAATGGGTACCAGTGCTGTCAAGGCCAATCCAGAGCTATTAAAATCATGTTTGGCTTGTCCTGTCTGACCTTCAGGAGTACCTTTGGGAGGAGAGGCAGAGGTGGAAAGGCATACACGTGAAGATTGCTCCAATTGAATGAGAGAGCATCCACTTTCCAAGCTGTGGGATGAAACCTTTTTGTGCAAAACTTTGGCAGCTGGTAATTTAGTGGAGAAGCGAACAGATCTATGTCTGGAGTTCCCCATAACACTGTCAATTTCTGAAATACATGAGGATCCAATTTCCACTGCTGGGGATCCATAATTTGTCTGCTCAACACATCTGCTAAGGAGTTCTGTGCTCCTGGCAGAAACCTTGCCTGAAGATTTAGCTGTAAACTGAGAGCAGTCTCCCACAAAATCATTGCTTGTCTGCATAGAGGATATGAATGCGTCCCCCCTTGCTTGTTGATGTACCACATGACAGTTGTGTTGTCTGTTTGAATCAACACCTGCCCTGGAAGAAGTAAATCCTTGAAAGCTATCAATGCAAATTGGACTGCTAACATCTCCTTCAAGTTGATATGTAAATGTTGAAGTCTGGCAGGCCACGTGTCTTGTACCCATTTTCCATTTAGATGAGCTCCCCAAGCTTTGTCTGAGGCATCTGTCGTTGGAATCTGACTCGCCTCTGGCGGGTCACAGAGAGTCCCTTGTTTAGGTGACATTCCTGAGCCCACCACAAAAATTCCTTTTGAATGCAAGGTATTATCTGAATGACAGTGTCCATATCTTGGCAGTGCTGTGTCCATACATTTTTGAGATACCATTGTAGCTTCCTCATATGCAGTTTGGCATTGGGAAGTACCAGAATACAAGATGCCATGAACCCCAAGGCTTGAAGGACTGTCCTTGCAGTCAGCCTGGACTGATGAGACAATTGGTGGAAGTAAAGAGAAAGATTCTTTTGTTTGTCCGGGTCAAAAGGCCATCTGGGATGCTGTATTCAGTCTCACACCCAGAAAGCACATGTCCTGAGAGGGTACTAGACTGGACTTTATTTCGCTCACAGAATACCCCAGGCATCTTAACACTGCCATCACATACTGTAAATGATGAAGAAGTTCGTCCTTTCCTTGGGCCAGAATCAGGCAATCGTCCAAATAAGGATAGATTTGTATTCCTCTTAGCCTGAAGAAAGCTACCACTGGAGCCAGAACCTTCGTGAATACTCTGGGCAGTAGATAAGCCAAAGGGCAATGCAGAGAACTGAAAATGAGAAGTCCCAGCCCGAAACGCAGATACTTCCTGCAACTGAGCCTGATAGGAACATGAAGGTAAGCCTCCTTGAGATCCAGAGTCACCATCCAGTGATCTTTGCCCAGCAGAGGTAAAAGCTGTTGTAACGTCAACATTTTGAACTTGGGAATGTCCAGATATGTGTTGAGGATAGATAAATCCAAAATTGGTCTCCACGTGTTCCCTTTCTTTGGTACTAGAAACAGGCGAGAATAAAATCCTAGGCCCACTTCTGGCAGAGGACCGGTTGTATGGCCCCTATTTGAAGTAGTAGAGAAATTTGTTTGTGAGCCTCTAGTCTTTGCTGAGGAGGAACGTCTGGCATGCCTTTGAAAGGAGGCAAGGTATGGAAATAAAACTTGTAACCTTGGTGTATGATATCCAATACCCATTTGTCTTGGGTAATCAAAATCCAATTTTCCTTGAAGAGTGCCAACCTTCCTCCCAAAGGTGCTGCCAGGCAAGAAGGATCTGGCAGCTGAAAAAGTAGGTCATTGGGCCTGTTTACGAAAGGACTGGCCCCTGCCCTCACCCGAAGATTGTGCAGGTGAACTCCTGTTCTAGGTCTGAAAGAACTCTGAGCTCTGCCCCTACCACGCCTAGATCTACCCCTAGACTGAGAATCATAAGAAGGATACGTCCACCCCTTAGCAGGCCAATTCCTACTAAACTTCGGAGGCTGAACTTGCAAAAAATCTTTAACAGCCTGCATAGACTTAGCCTTGTCTTCCATTTTCTTCAAGACTGACTCCACAGGTGAACCAAACAACACATCAGACTGCAAAGGAGCATCCAAAATCCTTGTCTT
Organism: Protopterus annectens; assembly: GCF_019279795.1. Classification (NCBI taxonomy): domain Eukaryota; kingdom Metazoa; phylum Chordata; order Ceratodontiformes; family Protopteridae; genus Protopterus; species Protopterus annectens. Next base: position 1,140,975,958 of record NC_056744.1, read on the forward strand.
AACATGGTCAGATAAATTCTGATCCTTCAGCCAGGCGTGCCTGCGAAGAACTGAACCAGTGGCAGCCACCCTAGACAAGGCCTGCACAGCATCAAAACCACATTGTAAAGAATGCTTACCCACCTGCTCAGAGACATGCACCAAATCTTGTAATTCTTTACATTCAATGCCTTCCGCCAGAGCATCCACCTTAGACTTCAATTGAGAAAGAAGAAAGTTTTGATATTTCAACATATGAAACTGGCAATTCAAAGCCCTCATAGCTAAGGTAGAAGATGTATAGACCTTCTTTCCCCATCTATCCAAAGCTCTGGCCTCTTTATCTAGAGGAACCGGATTTTTTACAACAGAGGCCTTGACACCCTTAGGTCCCTGACTAATAGTTTCTGGGTCCGCCCTAGGACTCTTATAAAGATATTTATGAGCCTCAGGCACCCTGTAATACCTATCCGGTTTAACAGGCGCAGGAGGCAGAGAATCAGGATTAAGAGAAGCTGCCTGAAAACACATCTTCCACAACATCCAGAACAGGGGTATAGCCAAGGGCCTATGTTGGGGTAAAAGCAAAATTCCTAAGCCTTTTCCGAGAATCAGAGAAGTCCTGACCTTCCCACTTAAAATGTTCCCTCATAGAATGAAGTGTCTCTGAAAAAGAAAAATCCTCTGGAGGAGAAGCAGAAGGAGTGGAATCATCTGCATCAGAATCAGAATAAGGAGAGTACTCCTGCAAGTCTTCAGCCGAAGACTCTGAAACATCCGAAGCCTGCTCAAAACTTCCCAACTCTGGCTCCACCCTAGGCCTCTTATCAGGAGGGGGCAAAGAACCTCTAATCAGAGTAATCAAATCTTCTGCCATTTTAAGCATGTGCTTCTTAGGCACAGACCCTGCTGAACTAGGAGGAACACCAACAGAAGCTAAACCTGGCCTGCCTCTGGGAGAAGCCTTGGAAACAGAAGGAGAGGGCCTAACCACCTTAGGAAGGGAGGGGAGTACAGTAACCTGAGAAGCCCCTTCAGCCTGACCTGCCTCCTGAGAGGCCACATCCTGCAAAATCAAAGTCTCCCCCTGAGACTCCAGAGAAGTCTCCGTCGGAACCACCGGTTCCACTGAAGCCTCTAAAGAACCGGCGTCCGGAACAGACGACTCATCTTGCCTGGGTTTAACTGTTTTGTCTTTGCGCTTCTTCGTAGAAGCGGCGGAGAGCCCGACGGCATATTATGATTGCACCGCTTCGCGAAGACCAGGCTAGCACAAGCTAACCTTCGCTTAATAGTGCGCTTATTGAACCTAGCACAAAAGCGACACCCAACAACGTCGTGCTCAGGCCCCAAACAAGGAATGCACAAAGAATGATAATCCCTATACGGTATCTGTTTCCCACAAGAAATACAGTTATTCACTTTTTCTGACATCCGGTAAAACACTGAGGCAAGAAAAAAAACAAAATATTCCCCAACGGGGTACTTAGCCAACTTGGATTCGGTCTGAAACTCCGAACTCGAAAAATTTCAGAACGCCAAACGGCACTTGCAACGCTGCTTCTGCATCGGACCATGCGGCAAAAAAGACTGAGGAAATGACGTTGGTCATGCGCTTTTGTACCCTGACGTCCTGATGTCAGTTTTAAGCGCCTTGACCGACGTCAGCCTAAGACTTTGGTATTCGGGCCGACCGAGGACAGCGGACTACCCATATGTAAGGACTGCAGCAATGTGAGATGAAGAACATCTACATATCGGTGGTTGGGACAGAGTTGGTGATATGTTGTGAGGTATTGTGGCTTCATGATGGGATGAAAAATGGCATAATAGGAAGAGAAGGACAGAGGAGAAGCTGAACACTAGCATAATTAAGTAGTGGTATCAGTGTTTTACAGATGGTGGATAGTGGGGAAGAAGTAATGCAGAAGGAAACAAGAAGTTGGCAGACTGCAAGAGATTCTATGATGATGGATTCTGAAAGCTGGAGAAGGGTAGGTAAGGAGGGAAGTATGTTCTACATAAGAAGAGAAGAAGGTTGTCCTGATATCTTCTCTGGAATGTAGGAAATACAGGGATATTAAATGCTAGAGTATGAAGAAGCAGTCAAAATAAGAAGAAATGAGGGTTTAATTGGGATAAGAAAAAGATACAAGGTAGAAGAGATGTATATGTTTGGGAGGGTTGTGATTATATGTGGATATGGTGCAAAGCAGTATGGGAGGGATAAAGATAGTTGGGAATTGTGTTAAAATGAAGAGAGATAGGGAGCGAGAAGCAGAAGTATAGCTATCGAAATAGTAAGGTCAGTTGGGGAGGGTTTTGGACTAAGAGTCACAAGTGAAATGTGTATGTAGGAAGTATAATATTAGAGTAAGAGGAGGTTGGTGGGAATTGTGGGCAAGTCAATTTATAACACAGAGCAATCAGTTTAAAACCAGAACAAAGCAATTAACAAAATGATGTGAGAAAAACAGGTTGTCTGTCATTTGCTAAGACTAAATAACTGGCATATGCAGTACAGTCTACTGGTCAAGCAAAAGGGGACAGTGGTCAACTTAGTAAGAAGTTCTTGGAGTGCATTTACTATTACACAGGGACTTTTGAATCTCAGAGAAAGCTTGTATTTAACTGACTAAGGTCAATAGTCAACAAGGTCCATCTTGATAAATATGCTTACATTAAAGAATGACAAAATTCTCAATAAGCTTATAGGTGTAAGGCCTTGTGTCAGTGTTCCTGGAATATCAAATTATTATAATGCTTATCCCAAACTTAAAAGGAGAAGTAACTACATCAGGTGATTTTAGGCCCATATCTTTAATAAACATTGAATTGACAATATTTGCTAACATTTTGGCCAGTATACTGTATACTGCCGTTCTGCACCTGATACATACTGGTCAAAATGATTTTGTTAAAGGAGGGCTAGAGCAGACAATTGATAGGAAATTATGAATTTTCTCCAAAATGTTAACTACCTGCAAGATAAAGTGGGAATTATTTTTTTTGATATTAAAAAAAGCCCCTGACTCAGTTGACTGGGACTTCTTTTTAAAGTTCTTGAATACTGGATTTGTGGTAACACCTTTTCTTAAATGGACTGAGAGCTTATACTCAACACCATCATTCCATGTTGTAGTTAATTGTAATATTTCTGAGCTGGAACTAATTAGAAGGGGAACCAGACAAGGGTGTTCCATCTCCTGACCTTTCTTTTGAGGTAAATTATGTAAACACACACGAACTGGTTCAAGAATAGCCATATTTACGGGGATATGGTAAAATGAAATATTTATGAGTATGGATTAAAAATTGTTCTACTGTGGTAGCTAAGGATATGTGGGACGAGAGTAAACAAAATATAATACAAAAACTGAGAAAATAGAAGCTTTGTTACATGGATAGTAAGATACAAGTAGTTAAAATGTTTTTGGTCCATTTAGTCCTATACACAGGTCAGGCATCCTGGATCCTTGGTAAATATATATATATATATATATATATATATATATATATATATATATATATACGTATATATGTATATACATATATATGTATATATGTGTATATGTATATACATATATATATATGTATATACATATATATATGTATATATATATATATAGATATATATATATATATATATATATATATATATACACACACACACACATAGGGTCTATGTCAGTGAGTGAAGTTTCAAACCTTCAAAATTCATATGATTGAGCCACATGATAGAAGTTTTGAAACTTCGAACATAAAATTAAAAAAAATATATTTTTACATTTCTGCAGGGTGGCAAGTCCCCCTGAACCCACCACACCCCCTGCAAATTAAATATACCAACTCCAAGATCGCACTACAGTGAGGAAAAAGTACAGTTTTGTACCTACCATAAATGTAGATGTTCGAAGATCCACATTGCTGCAGTCCTTACATAAGGGTAGTCCGCTGTCCTCGGTCGGCCCGAATACCAAAGTATTAGGCTGACGTCGGTCAAGGCGCTTAAAACTGACATCAGAACGTCAGGGTACAAAAGCGCATGACCGACGTCATTTCCTCAGTCTTTTCTTGCCCCAGATGTCAGAAGGCCCTAACAAGAAAGGCCACAGCCAAAAAACCAGCAAAAACTAACCAACCACCCGTGCACTAACCACATTTACAAAATGTACAACACAAGGCACAACACCACCCTCAACAACAGAGGGGAAGGAGGGAGGTATTGGACTGCAGCAATGTGGATCTTCGAGCATCTACATTTATGGTAGGTACAAAACTGTACTATGTTCTTCATCTCACATTGCTGCAGTCCTTACATATGGGTAGAATCCCAAAGCAGAGGTAAGGGAGGATGGCAAAACTATAAAGCATTAGGAGCTGCCAAAATGCCCTGTAAATTTGCAGTGGCAAATCCAGCCCTAGATTTAGAGTAAAGTGGAAGGTGGTAATGCTTAGAGAAAGTATGCACTGAACTCCAAGTAGCTGCTTCCAAAATATCTTTAGTAGCCACCCCTCTTAAAAAAGCTGTAGAAGTGGCAGTAGCCCTAGTGGAATGAGGCCTAATCCCAGCTGGAATCTCCTTACCATGATGGGAATAACAGAAAGCAATACAAAACCAATCCACTTAGAAATAGTTTGTTTTGACACAGGTTTGCCCTGAGAACCCAAAGCAAAAGAAACAAACAACTGCTGAGACTGCCTGAACCCTTTAGTTCTGCTCAAATAATATCGCAACTGTCTGTGTATATCCAAAGTGTGCAAAATCCTTTCCCTTTATTTTGGGGTTTGCATAAAAAGTAGGCAAATGAATAGTTTGGTTTAAAGCCACACTAGAAACCACTTTAGGCATAAAAGAAGGGTTAGTACGTAAAGACACCCTATCCTTGTGGAAAATTAAGAAAGGCTCAACTGCCATAAGGGCCTGTAATTCAGAAACCCTTCTCGCAGAGGTAATGGCCAACAAAAAAGCAGTCTTCCATGATAAATATTTCAACTCTGCCGATGCTGCAGGCTCAAAAGGTTGTAGAGTGAGTTTCCCCAACACAAAATTGAGATCCCAAGCAGGGGTAGGAGCTCTACGTGGGGGTCTTATATTCTTTGCCCCTCTAAGGAATTGCTTAAACAAATGCTGAGAAAATAATGGTGGGTCACAGTCATAGTGAGCAGAAATTGCTGCAGCATGAACCTTTATAGAGGAGAAGGACAAACCTTTGTCCAATAACTCAGTAAGGTATTGAAGCGCAACACTTAAATTAGGTTTAGAAACATCAAAGTCCTTTGCTGTACTCCAAAATAAAAATCTCCTCCATTTATCTGCGTAAACTTTCCTTGTACTAGGCCTTCTGGCCTCCAAAATAACATTCAAAACTTGTTGTGGAAGCTGAGACCCTCCAGGGTTTAAAACAGAATATGCCAGGCTGTCAGATGTAGAGAATGAAGTTTGACATTGAGTAAATGACTGTTCCCCTGAGACAGCAGGTGAGGAATCGAAGGCAAAGGCCATGGAGGCTCCTGTACCAGACTTCTCAGTAATGGGTACCAGTGCTGTCGAGGCCAATCTGGAGCTATTAAAATCATGTTTGGCTTGTCCTGTCTGACCTTCAGCAGTACCTTTGGGAGGAGAGGCAGAGGTGGAAAGGCATACACGTGAAGATTGCTCCAATTGAATGAGAGAGCATCCACTTTCCAAGCTGTGGGATGAAACCTTTTGTGCAAAACTTTGGCAGCTGGTAATTTAGTGGAGAAGCGAACAGATCTATGTCTGGAGTTCCCCATAACACTGTCAATCTCTGAAATACATGAGGATCCAATTTCCACTCGTGGGGATCCATAATTTGTCTGCTCAACACATCTGCTAAGGAGTTCTGTGCTCCTGGCAGAAACCTTGCCTGAAGATTTAGCTGTAAACTGAGAGCAGTCTCCCACAAAATCATTGCTTGTCTGCATAGAGGATAAGAATGCGTTCCCCCTTGCTTGTTGATGTACCACATGACAGTTGTGTTGTCTGTTTGAATCAATACCTGCCCTGGAAGAAGTAAATCCTTAAAAGCTATCAATGCAAATTGGACTGCTAACATCTCCTTCAAGTTGATATGTAGATGTTGAAGTCTGGCAGGCCACGTGTCTTGTACCCATTTTCCATTTAGATGAGCTCCCCAAGCTTTGTCTGAGGCATCTGTCGTTAAAATCTGACTCGCCTCTGGCCGGGTCACAGAGAGTCCCTTGTTTAGGTGACATTCCTGAGCCCACCACAAAAATTCATTTTGAATGCAAGGTATTATCTGAATGACAGTGTCCAAATCTTGGCAGTGCTGTGTCCATACATTCTTGAGATACCACTGTAGCTTCCTCATATGCAGTTTGGCATTGGGAAGTACCAGAATACAAGATGCCATGAACCCCAAGGCTTGAAGGACTGTCCTTGCAGTGATGAGTGATGGACTGATGAGACAACTGGTGGAAGTAAAGAGAAAGATTCTTTTGTTTGTCCAGGGTCAAAAAGGCCATCTGGGATGCTGTATTCAGTCTCACACCCAAAAAGCACATGTCCTGAGAGGGTACTAGACTGGACTTTATTTCGTTCACAGAATACCCCAGGCATCTTAACACTGCCATCACATACTGTAAATGATGAAGAAGTTCGTCCTTTTCTTGGGCCAGAATCAGGCAATCGTCCAAATAAGGATAGATTTGTATTCCTCTTAGCCTGAAGAAAGCTACCACTGGAGCCAGAACCTTCGTGAACACTCTGGGCGCAGTAGATAAGCCAAACGGCAATGCAGAGAACTGATAATGTGAAGTCCCAGCCCGAAAACGCAGATACTTCCTGGGCCTGATAGGAACATGAAGGTAAGCTTCCTTGAGATCCAGAGTCACCATCCAGTGATCTTTGCCCAGCAGAGGTAAAAGCTGTTGTAACGTCAACATTTTGAACTTGGGAATGTCCAGATATGTGTTGAGGATAGATAAATCCAAAATTGGTCTCCACGTGTTTCCTTTCTTTGGTACTAGAAACAGGCGAGAATAAAATCCTAGGCCCACTTCTGGCAGAGGGACCGGTTGTATGGCCCCTATTTGAAGTAGTAGAGAAATTTGTTTGTGAGCCTCTAGTCTTTGCTGAGGAGGAACGTCCAGCATGCCTTTGAAAGGAGGCAAGGTATGGAAATAAAACTTGTAACCCTGGTGTATGATATCCAATACCCATTTGTCTTGGGTAATCAACATCCAATTTTCCTTGAAGAGTGCTAACCTTCCTCCCAAAGGTGCTGCCAGGCAAGAAGGATCTGGCAGCTGAAAAAGTAGGTCATTGGGCCTGTTTACGAAAGGACTGGCCCCTGCCCTCACCCAAAGATTGTGCAGGTGAACTCCCTGTTCTAGGCCTGAAAGAACTCTGAGCTCTGCCCCTACCACGCCTAGATCTACCCCTAGACTGAGAATCATAAGAAGGATACGCCCACCCCTTAGCAGGCCAATTCCTACTAAACTTGGAGGCTGAACTTGCAAAAATCTTTAACAGCCTGCATAGACTTAGCCTTGTCTTCCATTTTCTTCAAGACTGACTCCACAGGTGAACCAAACAACACATCAGACTGCAAAGGAGCATCCAAAATCCTTGTCTTAACATGGTCAGATAAATTCTGATCCTTTAACCAGGCGTGCCTGCGAAGAACTGAGCCAGTGGCAGCCACCCTAGACGAGGCCTGCACAGCATCAAAACCACACTGTAATGAATGCTTACCCACTTGTTCAGAGACATGCACCAAATCTTGCAACTCTTTACACTCAATGCCTTCCGCCAGAGCATCCACCTTAGACTTCAATTGAGAAAGAAGAAAGTTTTGATATTTCAACATATGAAACTGGCAATTCAAAGCCCTCATAGCTAAGGTAGAGGATGTATAGACCTTCTTTCCCCATCTATCCAAAGCTCTGGCTTCTTTATCTAGAGGAACCGGATTTTTACAACAGAGGCCTTGACACCCTTAGGTCCCTGACTAATAGTTTCTGGGTCCGCCTAGGACTCTTATAAAGATATTTATGAGCCTCAGGCACCCTGTAATACCTATCCGGTTTAACAGGAGCAGGAGGCAGAGAATCAGGATTAAGTGAAGCCTCTGCAAACACATCTTCCACAACATCCAGAACAGGGGTATAGCCAAGGGCCTATGCTGGGGTAACAGCAAAACTCCTAAGCCTTTTCCTAGAATCAGAGAAGTCCTGACCTTCCCACTTAAAATGTTCCCTCATAGAATGAAGTGTCTCTGAAAAGAAAAATCCTCTGGAGGAGAAGCAGAAGGAGTGGAATCATCTGCATCAGAATCAGAATAAGGAGAATACTCCTGCAAGTCTTCAGCTGCAGACTCTGAAATATCCAAGCCTGCTCAAAACTTCCCAACTCTGGCTCCACCCTAGGCCTCTTATCAGGAGGGGGCATGGAACCTCTAATCAGAGTAATTAAATCTTCTGCCATTTTAAGCATGTGCTTCTTAGGCACAGACCCTGCTGAACTAGGAGTGACACCAACAGAAGCTGAAACTGGCCTGCCTCTGGGAGAAGCCTTGGAAACAGAAGGAGAAGGCCTAACCACCCTAGGAAGGGAGGGGAGTACAGTAACTTGGGAAGCCCCTTCAGCCTGACCTGCCTCCTGAGAGACCACCTCCTGCAAAATCAAAGTCTCCCCCTGAGACTCCAGAGAAGCCTCAGTCGGACCAACCGGTTCCACTAAAGCCTCTAAAGAACCGGCGTCCGGAACAGACGGCTCATCTTGCCTGGGTTTAACTGCTTTGTCTTTGCGCTTCTTCGCAGAAGCGGGCGCCGGAGAATCCGACGGCATATTATAATTGCACCGCTTCCCAAAGACCAGCCTAGCACAATCCAACCTTCGCTTAATAGTGCGCTTATTGAACCTAGCACAAAAGCGACACCCAACAACGTCGTGCTCAGGCCCCAAACAAGGAATACACAAAGAATGATAATCCCTATGCGGTATCTGTTTCCCACAAGAAATACAGTTATTCACTTTTTCTGACATCCGGTAAAACACTGAGGCAAGAAAAAACCAAAATAATCCCCAACGGGGTACTTAGCCAACTTGGATTCGGTCTGAAACTCCGAACTCGAAAAATTTCAGAAAGCCGAACGTCACTTGCAACGCTGCTTCTGCATCGGACCATGCGGCAAAAAAGACTGAGGAAATGACGTCGGTCATGCGCTTTTGTACCCTGACGTTCTGATGTCAGTTTTAAGCGCCTTGACCGACGTCAGCCTAATACTTTGGTATTCGGGCCGACCGAGGACAGCCGACTACCCTTATGTAAGGACTGCAGCAATGTGAGATGAAGAACATGGGTAAATTTCCTGATCCGCTGTACCGTGATCTCCATTCAAAATGTTTGAAGTTTCAAAACTGTATGAATTTTGTAGTTTTGAAAACTTAAATGATATGATAGGAACCCATATGTTTTTATGTATAGAGAGAGCGAGAATGATGTATTTCTTGTCTAGGTAAAATACTGATCCATTTGGATAATTTTGAGTCTCAGCTCAGGGTTTACAACCAGATATAAACTCATATAAAGTAATATAAGACATTGGTTAAGAAAACAATAATACAAGCAAAGTTCAAAAACAATTGCAGAATTGAGCATTATAAGGTTTGTTAACAGATTGTTAAACTTCTTACTGTTGGAGTACATAGACTAGCAAATACATTTATACTGTATAATGAATATTGTACTACACTGTGATCTCTAGTAAAACAATCTATTTTTATATTAGATAATGAATCTTCTACAAAACTATGACAACTAATACACACATACTATGTGTCATTGATAAATGTTTTACAAAACTAAATAAACTAGTTGTTGTCTTTCGGCTTTTCCCGGTTAGGGGTCGCCACAGTGGAACACCGGTCCGCTAATGATTGGCAGTAGATTTTCACGAACGCTGAGGTGCCAGCTCGACGTCCAACCTTCAACGAAGGCATGCCCATTTATGCATGTCTTTCGAACGCACACCCAACCGCGTGAAGGACACTAGTAAATGCACATAATTTCACATTAAAAGACTACTAAATGTAAAATATTTTACACTGAGATATATGCATCTGGAAGGGGGTAGCAGGAGAAGGATTTCTGGGTGTAATAGGTGAGAAACAGACCTGGATCCAGCACTAGGTGTCCTAGAGTTGCCTTGGGCCCATTGGCTGGGAGGTTGTCCTCTGGCTGGGGGACTGTCACATTTCCTGTTTTAATGTTTAAATAAAAAAACACATTTTAAGGACGTTCTTCTTTATGAACTCCCTTTTGCGTCCAGTCATACACACCTGTTGCATCTGTGTGTGTGTCTTCATTACACAGAACTGTTTACTTCTTTCTTTCTGCATTCCGCATGCATGGAATTTAAATGCAAGATGACATTCCTGTGTTGCTTTCACAGAATGTAAATGACACAAACATGCTGTGTTCCCTGGATAGTACAGCATAGACAAGTACGAGAGAGTGGGTGTGCCTGTGTGTGAGTGAAATGCCCTAGTTAGGGATGGCAGGTGGTTAGTTGATTTGCACAGGCTCACGCAGTGTACCTTAGTTAGAGGAAGCAAGAGTGTGAATCCTTACCCCAACTGCCAAGCTACTAAAAAAAGAAGTTATGTCTTACCATAACGTTCCATGTGAATTGTTCATCTCGCCTTTGTTCTTACACACGGGTTCGGAGCCGATCCTCGGCTCCGAGTCGGCCGCATCACAAGCTCTGCATCTAAGAGAAGCTTGAGACTCGGTATGTATCCCATGATCCTCCCTGCTATACCTCAGATCTAATTTGCAAGAAACTATCTCGCTCTAATACCAACTGCGTCTAACGTCTACGCAATCACACACCAAGCAATGAGACATTGGAACTACAACACATATATGTGTAAGGATGGAATGCCACCTAGGAATGAGAGGATATTGTAACTCATTCAGGAATAGACCAATTAAACCCTAGTCATACCAGTTCTTCCAGAACGTGGTGGGGGAAGGAGGGAGGGAATGTAAGAACAAAGGCGAGATGAACAATTCACATGGAACGTTATGGTAAGACATAACTTCTTTATGTGACAATGTTCAATCTCGCCGTTTGTTCTTACACACGGGAAGCGTCCCTAGCTCCGTTACCCTGGGTGACTCACGGAAGAACGTTCCTGAGCACAGTGGAACCAAAGGAAGTCCTGTCTTTAGAGGCCTTGTCCACCTTGTAATGCATGATAAACATATGAGGCTTTGCCCACATTGCTGCTGCACAAATAGTGTCCAACGGTAAACGAGCTGCATGGGCTAAAGAAGTAGAAATGGCCCTAGTAGAATGAGCCTTAGGTTTTAACGGTAGTGGTTGATTAGCAGCTGAATGAACAAAATTGATGCACTCCGATAGCCACTTGGATAAGGTACCCTTTGATACTGCCATGCCTTTCCTACTGTCTGCGAATGACACAAACAGCTGATCAAACTTCCTGTAAACTTTAGTTCTGTCTAGGTAAAATCTCAGTTGCCTATGCACATCCAATTTGTGCAACATGTATTCCAATTTATTTGAATGGTTTTTGAAAAACGTAGGGAGCTCTATAGATTGGTTAATATTTAACACAGAACAGACTTTGGGGGGAAACGACGGGTTTGTGTGTAAGGAAACTCTGTCTGGATGGAAAATCATGTAAGGTGGTCTCACTGACAAGGCCTGTAGCTCCAAAATTCTTCGAGCTGAGGTAACAGCAATAAGAAAAAGGGTCTTCCATGACAAAAACTTAAGTGGGCACGATGACGCAGGTTCGAAGGGTGCTAGCATAAGCTGGGACAACATCAAGTTTAGGTTCCATGGGAAAATTGGCTCTCGAATGGGTGGGTGAAGATGGAAAGTACCCTTCATGAAGGCCTTACAAAGCCTGTGGGACATAATAGTGGAACCACCTTCACCTACATGGAAGTTAGATATGGCCGCTAACTGTACTCTTATGGTGGATGTAGAAGCCCCTTCATGAAAAAGAATGGATAAGAATTCCAATATTTTGTGTATCGGGGCTACCAGAGGATCAATACCATGATCTGATGCCCAACACACAAAGCGCTTCCATTTGCTCCTGTATAGCTTTCTGGTGGAGGCTTTATGAGAAGAAATTAGAATGTGTTGTACTGCAGAGGACAAAAGGTTCGACCTGGCTAAACAGGGAAGCGGAGCAGCCAAGCTGTCAATTTGAAGGATTGAAGGGATGGATGAGGAACTCCCGACGAGTGAGTCAATAGGTCTGGCACTGGGTCCAGAATCCAAGGTTCCTCTATCTGATGGGATCGAAGGAAGGGAAACCAGATCTGTCGAGGCCAAAACGGTGCTATGAGGATGATCGTCCTGTCCAGGTTCCTGGCTTTCTGAAGAAATTTGGGTATTAGAGGAACAGGGGGGAAATGCGTACAGGAGACCCGGGGGCCAATCGTGCACTAGAGCGTCCCTGGGGACAGTCCCCGGAGGGGGAAGTAGGGCAAAGTAGCTTCTGCATTTGGCATTCAAAGGGGATGCAAATAGATCGCAGCAAGGCTGGCCCCATCTGTGGAAAATCTTTTCCGCCACTTGAATTTTCAGGGACCACTCGTGTGGTAAAAGGATGGCTCTGCTCAGCATGTCCGCAAGGACGTTGGATGACCCCGAGATGTGCGTTGCTATCAGAAAGCGACCCGTGGACGCAGCCCATTGCCAAATTCTCAGGGCCTCTCTGCATAACGGGTAAGACCTGGTTCCACCTTGTTTGTTTATGTACCAGACCACTGACATATTGTCCGTCTGAACTGCTATTGTTCCCAGAGGCAAAGATTTGTGAAAGTGTTGCAACGCCAGAAACACTGCTCTCAACTCCAGGACATTGATGTGCAGATTGTACTCTGTTTTGGACCATTCTCCTTGGACTGTTCTTCCCTGAAAAAGCCCCCCCCACCCCATCAGGGAAGCGTCCGTGGTTATGGTGGCTGTAGGGCTGGGCAGGACAAAGGGACGACCTATTGTCAGATCTTGACTGTTCATCCACCATCGAAGATCCCGCTTGCAAGACTCCGTGATCAATATGTTGTGTGACAAGTGAAGTTCCTGGAACGACCACTGCGCGAAGAGCAGCCACTGTAGGACCCTCATATGCAGTCTGCCCAGAGGAACTGCAATAAGAGAAGCCGCCATCAGGCCTGGGACTTTCAACACTTGCGTGGCAGGGACTTTTCTGCTCTGTAGGAGAATAGCGATCTGATCCCTGAGAGTTGACACCCTTATCAGGGGAAGCTTTATCACCGTTGCTGTTGAATCCAACTCTGCCCCTATAAATGAGATACACTGTGAGGACGATAAGGTAGACTTTTCGAAGTTGACTGAAAGTCCTAAATGGGAACAGAGGCTGAGTGTGTAGTCCATGGCTTGTACAAGACGATGCTCAGTGGTAGCGGTAAGGAGCCAGTCGTCCAGATACGGAAACACCCGGAATCCTAGCCATCTCAGGTGAGACGCTACTACTGGCATGCATTTGGTGAACACCCTGGGGGCTGAGGTGAGACCAAAGGACAGCGCTCGAAATTGGAAATGACTGGCCCCCAGCCGGAAGCGCAGGTAATCTCTGGACGCTCTGGCCATTTTGATGTGGTAGTATGCGTCCTGGAGATCTATTGAGCACATCCAGTCATCCTTCTGTATAAAGGGAAGGATCGATTGTAGCGTGACCATCCGGAACTTTTCCTTCCTCATGAAGGAGTTGAGTTTGCTGAGATCCAATATTGGTCTCCAGTCCCCTGTATTTTTTGGAACTAAAAAGAACCTTGAGTAAGTTCCGGATCCTCTCTGGTCCGCCGGGACTGGTTGGATGACTCTTTTTTCGAGCAGCTTTGTAATTTCTAAGGCTGCTGGATCTCGCAGATGGGGTGGAACATCAGAAAATCTCTTTTGTGCGGGGGGGGGGTGGACATAAAAGGAATGTTGTACCCTCTGGTTACTATGCTTTGTACCCAAGAATCTGAGGTAAGGTTTAGCCAGGCCTCTGGGTACAAAGCCAAGCGACCCCCGACTGCCTCCCGAGTAGGACAGTCGGGCCTCCACTCAGGAGTGCTGGAAAGGCTTGCCAGGGACAGTATCCCTGTCGCCCTGATGCTGCGGACCTCCTCTGCCGCCTGGGCGGCGTCTTCCATCCCCCCCCCGCCTCTGGAGGGGGCATCACTCTGTGCGGCCTGGTAAGATCCCTGAGTCTAACGGAACCACATTTTTCCGCCTCGTTGCCCTTTGGGGTATGGTCTAGTCGGAGCAGAAAAACAGACCCCTACGGCAGGCATGGTCTTACCTTCTAGCTTGCACCGAGTAAGAGTCTCCTTTACTTTGGGCCCAAACAAGGTGGCACCATCAAAGGGGGCGTTAGCAAAGGAAGACTTAAAGGCTTCCGCAAAGGAGCACAGCCGCATCCAGGATTGTCTACGTAGAGCAATCGCTGAGGCTGCAGCCCTACTCGAACCTTCGGCCACATACGAGATGAGCCTCATGGACGAGTTGACTATTGTAGTGAGGGTGTTGAGCTGTGATGTCACTTTGTCCGAGACAGCAGCATCTGTGTTACCCTGGAGGGTATCTCCCAGCTCTTTAATGAGATCCCTCTGAAGTCGCGTAAAATGCATCAGGTAGTTCAGTGAACGAATGGAAAAGGTCGCTGAGCTAAATACGCGCTTCCCATACCTGTCCATAGTCCTAGAATCCTTATTAGGAGGATGGACAGAGGAAGATGCTTCGGACATTTCCTTTTTAGTGGCTGCCGCTACCACCATAGCATCGACTGGGACTCCTTTGGTAAGACAAGTCTTGTCCTGGGGTGCGGTAATGTACTTGTTCGGTCTCCGAGGCACTGGTTCCACTGTGTCTGGTGTCTCCCACGCCCTTCGAGTTATTAGGTCCATTAGCTCGTCGAAGGGCGGGGTAACCCAGGAGGTAGAAGGTTGAGTCCCAAACGCCTTCAGCAACACCGATTTGTGTTCAGTGGGGGCAAGTGACTGCAAATCAGCCCTCTGTCTTAAGATCTCCAGGATGTCAGCAAACGAGACATCCTCAGAGGGGGAACGTGGGCACCCCTCTGCCTCATCCAAATCGGTGTCAGATGTTAGAGATTCCTGTGGGGAATCAATGTGCCTCCTCTTGCACAATCTTTTCCTCGGAACCTCATCAGAGGGGGCATCTGGTGAAGCCTCCGAGGAACAGGGGACACCCTCTAGGGCTAGCTGAGGTGTTGGGACTCTACGCTTGGGAGGGATCGCAGGTACAGAAGTAGAACGTGGCCCTTTAGGGGAAGGAGAAGATGACTCCGATGACATAGATGTCTTCTCAGACAAGACCTTCCTCATAAGATCGAAAGCCCCCGACCCCCGGGCCGAGGAATCCTCCGGATCCGAAGAACTGGGAAGCCTCCCCAACACCGGGACCAGGGGCTCCGACCCAAAGGACGGAGCCGAACTGATCTGCGCCGAGGCCCCAAGGGGGAGAGTCAGGACCGAAAACTCGGTACGACTCTCGGCCCCGGAACCAAGGAGAGACCGTCGGCTCCGCGACTCCTCGATAGGCTCCGAAGGCATCTAAGTTAGCGGTGCTGATCGCACAGTGGAAGGCTTCGGCACCGAGGGTTCCACTATCATCGGTTCATCTTCTCCCAGCTCCGAAGACTGGATAGGTCTTGAAGGAGGATCCGGAGACACAGGGAGGGCTTCCAGTTTCGACACCAATTGGGATGAAACCGCAATTAGCTTGGACAGAGCCGTGTTCTCCATAAGCTTCTGCACCACACGGTCCACGTCAGTTTCGGATAAAGGCCTGGAAGAATGGGTCGAAGGGGCTGAAGACAGCACCGATCGAAGAATCAACAGTGGTGGCAGCTCCGACACCGGTTCCAAGACCTGGGGCTCGATCAAAGGTAACCGTTCGATGCCCGGCCCCAAGGTCTGTGGTGCCGGCGAATGAACTTTGGAAGAGGTGCTCGGAGTGGAGGACCTGGGCTCAGACACCTTGGACGTCTTCGACCCCTTCGAAGACCTAGAAGTTTGGTCAGCCTTCTCCAAGGCTTCCAAGAAGTCTGGCTTGATTAAGCCTCTGTCTATCAGCTTCCTGCGCCTTTCCATCATGACCCTTCCACTGAAGGAGTGGCAAATAGAACAATTCTCCTGTAGGTGGAGAGGGCCAAGACAGTAGACGCAAGAAGCATGATTGTCAGTGATGGACATCTTTTGTCCACACTGGCACCTTTTAAATCCGGATTTAGCTTTTTCAGACATATTTGACATAAATCAACTTGCCAGCATGGAAAGGATTATGTTAACAACTCTACACCTAGGTTACTAATGAGTAGAATAGTCCTAATTTAATTATGTAAATATATCTAAAGATTATGAGAAAATACGAAACACAGCACACGATATTAAGGTTAAATACTAGGAGAAAAACTTTACAAAAGTTCTACAAAAACTAACTGCCAGAGCCCTGACAGAAAATTTTAGGCCTAAGCCCTAAGATTATCTATATACAGCCTCTAACGGTAACAAAACCTATTTAAATATGCACACACACACTAAACCTGTCTATATATATATATATATATATATATATATATATATATATATATATATATATATATATAAAAGATATTAAGAAACTAATTTAGTGAACCCGAACCCGTGTGCAAGAACAAACGGCGAGATTGAACAATGTCACATATTGAGTTTCAAGTGTAATTTGTAGGTGAAACACTGAATATAAAGTTGTTTACTAGCAGCAACCTCTTCATTAGTTACAAATCTCTTTAACATGGAATTATTCAAAATACTTTTACTTCAGCAGAGACTGTGCATATTGACAGATGCTGGTGGATTGTAATGACAGAAGTTTGAGTGGCCTTTTATGGTTGAAAGGTTCTCAATTAGTCATTTTTGTAATTATTAGTTCACATTTTGTGTTTCATTGCTTACTGAAAAGATGTTCAAAACTACAAATCTAAAACATACTCCAACAAGTGATGCTGTAATATACAAGGCATATAATTTAATACAATCAGGAAGGTGAATCAAAGAACACATCCATGTTTGTATGATCCTAAAAATGTGTGCAAGGGGCCTATTATTTGAAAACAGCCCAAAGGTAAGCTTTATTTGCCACTGGCCAGATTCATTTTCTTTGATTGTGTTTTTCAATGCCATGTCAATGAGTGAGTTTCAAGGAGAGAGGAGTTTTACTGTTAAGTCTCTTTCCACTGTAAGACTGTATTCCTTTGTTTAGCAAATGTTTATCAGTGTTTCTGTTATAAATTTTGAAATAGTTTTAAGTTATATACAAATATCTGTAATGATTGTAAAAATAAAGAAGAAAACAGTAAGACACTGAGAGGTTTGAACAGTGTGTATTGTAAATGGGGAGAAATAACTAAATAATGGGACACCGGAATGGCTACAGGGAGGGGGGGCTGTGTATGGAGGGCACTGATGCATTACCCTGCCTAGGGCCCCATTTGACCATGATCTGGCTCTGGTGAGAAGGAAAAGTATAGGTAGATGTGGTGAGGTTGGGAAGAGTGACAAAGTTGAAAGCTTGGTGAGCAAAGTTTCATGGTAATGAACTGTGTCCAAGAAATTGAGGAGGAAGAAGGCAGAAAGGACAGAAGTATGCAAATGATATTTGCGTGAGGTGGCATTAAATTTGTTTTAGTTGTATTGTTATCTCATACAGTCCAGGTACCAGTTCCTGCCTCACACTGCAGGGATTGTCTCCAAGAAGGCAAAGTATTCTAAATAGCTTTTAGGTGCATATGGAGAAACAGATGGAGTTTTCTATCTGCTGCCTAAATGAAACCATGCTAGACTGCCATATACTGACTTTGGTAACCAGTTTTCCCACACATTTGTGCATTGTCAGTATGTTGCCCATGTTTGATGAAGCTTTTGAAACCACCACCAATGTCCGACAATGTCACAGGTTTATCACATCCATAAAATTACACATTTTTGTCTCAGTCTTGATACATTTCTGTGAAGGCTGCCAGCCTAGCTAGATAGAATTCTGTAGATAATTCTATGTCATTGTAAATATTAATATAATCCACAGGCTTGTTTTTACAAATGTAAGAAAACTGTGTTGTATGCTGAACTTCAAAAATGTAACCACAGTGCACCCTGCCAGAAGAAAGTTGTTAAGTAAAGAATTACCACTGTGTTTGATCTTAATCTTGGAGACAGGATGTATGGGCTATCAAATTCTTTCTATTGTTTGAAGACGGAGATAATGGTAGATTTTACATGTAAAAGTGTATTTTATTAATGTGGCTTCCTGGCCAGGTGCAACTTACAAAGAAATGTAAATTTTGAGTTTCGTTAGCCTGGGAACTAAAGCAGAAGTGATAAAAAATGATGTAATGTGAATTGACTCAGCAGTACTGGGTGTTATCAATTTTAGACTTTCTCAGAGACAAAGATGGAGCATTTTGTATCTTGATCTAGATCTGACAACACTCACCAGCACGTGCTTGCTCTGTATGTAAGTAGTATTTAGAACAGTGATTTCTAGAGTTAGACAGAAATATAGCCAGATTTGCCCTGCCATTTTCTATATTTATGTCAGACTATCCAACAATATTGTTTTAAATTTCCTGTGATCTCTGAACTCTTGATTAGCACTGTGTTGAATTGAGGAGATTTGTCTTGTGTTTTTATTTATTATTAAATATTTGTAAACCTTTCAACTGTGGCTGTTTTGTATAGAGATAATTTAAGCTCTTACATTGCATGTATTTGGTGATACTGTCCAAGCCACTCCAATAGTCTTGCTGTTCGGCACACTTACTATTTGGATAACAGTAATATTATACAGTGAAACTGGTCACCCATTGGGAAGGTCCATATAGTAACTGATATTAGTGGTTGGTGGCAGTTGGTACTACCTTATAGTCTGGGCAGAAAGGGGGCACAGCTGGTAAACCTGTGCCAGCCTTCCCATAGGAGTGTGTGTGTGTTTGTATATAACTCGTATCTCAAAGTGTGTGTGTGTGTGTGTGTGTGTGTGTGTGTGTGTGTGTGTGTGTGTGTGTGTGTGTGTGTGTGTGTATCAGCTACTCGGGCAGGGACACGAAGCACTGGTTGGACAGAAAGTGTCCCAGAAGTTCTGGCTTTACCACTAGGCTGAGATCTGAACCCTACAGCTGTGCCAGTGGGGAGTCTTATTGGGGATCTGGAGAGAAAATGAGAAACCAGCCCCAGACTGACTGTGATCTCGGTGTGCTCTAGCGGGAAATTGTACCTTACTGTGTGTGTACTTGTTATCCTCCCAATATGCATGCCTCTCACTGGTGCTAGTGATGAGGATTGAGGCTCCTTGATTACTGCACCAGTGTGCGGGCATCACATATTAACTGGTGGCAGTGGTGGGTTATCCACATCAAGTATAAACTGGTTGATAGTGGTGAGTTAGCCACATTACATATTAATTGGCTTGTAGTGGTGTGGATAGTGAATTCCTGTAGCTTGTGTACAGTGATCCCAGAAGGAGTTTTTTTTTACTCTAAATCAGCCATGCAGGGAATATTCAGAGTTCAGATCACAATCGTTCTACTTCTTTTTTTAGCTTAGTTAGTCAGGGAGAGCAGGCAAGCATGTCAGCAGAGGAGTACGGTAAGCTGACAAGGAGCCAGATGGCTGAGATGTGCCAGGCTAAAGGACTGCTGCATGGAAACCTGAGTAAAGATGACATTATTGCAGCTTTGGTCACAGCTGCATCAGAGAATAGCAACCAGGAGGATGATCAGACTGGCCGTGGAGATGTACAACACTCCGAGAATTGACAGCTCAACCTTTCTGCAGAGGACTTAAAAATCCATCTGGAGCTAAAGACACTTGAGTTGGAGGCCAGGCATTTGGAAACAGAAGCAGCAGAGAGACTGAGACATCTACAGGCTGAGAAGAATGAGAAACTGCTATGCCTGGAAGCTGAGGAGAAGGGAAAGCAGAAGCAGCATGAAAATGAGATGCTGACTCTTCACCAGAGTCATGGAGGTAATGGGGAAGGGAGTAACTGGATCCCAGAAGCACAAAAGGTCAGTAAATTTCTTCTGCAATTTACAGAGGGGGATAATTTTGATAGTTTCATTCATATGTTTGAGAGGGTATGTAAACAGTATGATGTTGACCAAAGGCTCTGGGTACAGTTCCTGACCCTCTTACTCCATGGTAAAGCTGTAACTGTGCTGTCTGAATTATCTGATCATGAATTTGTTGATTATACGGCTCTTAAGAATTGTTTGCTAGAATTTTTTAAGCTAACACCAGGAGCTTATAGGAAACAGTTTTGTGAGTATAGACACAAGGCAGATGAAAGTGTGTGAATATGTTGTTGAACTAAGCACTTATTTTCATAGGTGGGTGATTGGATGTCAGGTCACCACTTTTGAAGGGCTGGCAGACCTTTTGGTGAGGGAACAAGCCCTTAGCACTTTCCCTGAGGACATGAGGATCTGGTTAGCTGATAGACAATGTGCTACTTCAGATGAGTTGGGGAAGAAGGAAGACCTATACCTAACAAGCAGGGCATCACCCCACAGGAAAGGGACACCCAGTGCTGCTCATGGGTCTAAGGGAACTATGGTGGGCAGCCCAGACTGCCCCAACAGAATTTGCCAGTAGCAGGGGAAGCCACTAGTCCAGTTACACATCCGGGACCCAAGGGTAAATGTTTTGAATGCAACCAGTGGGGCCATGTGGCATACACATGTCCATGGAGGCAAGGTGAGGAACAAAAGGTGAGAGAACCAGTAAGTGGGAAAGACAAAATGCCAACAGTAGGTTGTCTTGAGACAACAGGAGTACCAAACTACCATCCTGCAGATATCCTGATAGGGAAGGATTTGGATGAGGCACTACCATATGTTAATGCAGTTACATGCAGTCAGGCTTGGAGACAAACATGTGGGTTTGGTAGCCTGGGGGAGACCCAGACACACCACACACTTGCAACCAGGACTGGTGAGGTGGTTACTTCAAGGAGGGAGCTACCCTGTAACACTGAGACTGAGGTGAGCCACAGCTGTTTGTGGGTACTGATGTTCCCTTGGACAGAGTGACTACAAAGGTAGAGGTGAGTAGTAGTACCCAGGCTGACAATGAGACACCACGGTCAGAGGATGCCAGACATCCTGTGGAAGGGGAGCTGGGAAAGGTTACAAAGAGAGAGTTGAGACAGGCTCAGCTCTCAGACTCTACATTACAAGGCCTGTGGCAGGTAGCTATCGAGACATCTGGTTCTCCAGGGAAGGGGGATTCTGCATACTGGGACAAAGGCTTACTGTATAGAGAGTGGACCCCTGAGGGAGGGCTAGAAGGTGACAGAATACAGCAGTTAGCAGTGCCTAGAGCCTACCATCTGGCACTTCTAGCCATCGCCCATGATATTCCCTTTGCGGGTCATATAGGCATAAAACGTACAAAAGACATATTATGCAGAACTTATATTGGTCTGGAATTTCCAGAGATGTAACAGTGTACTGCAGAACCTGTGAGCAGTGACAAAAGGTAGGCAAGGCAGGAGACAAGGTGAAAGCTCCTTTGATGCCTTTGCCTGTGACTGAGGAGCCATTTCAGAGGGTAGCTATGGGGTTCCCCTTCAAACCATCGAATGGTCAAAACATCGAAGTTCAGATCATCGAGACCAGAATGTCGAGTTTTGAAACGTCGAAGATTGGAAGGGGAAGTGTAAGGTAAGTGGAATTGGCAGAATCTTGGTGTTTATGCAGGGCAGCAAGATGCCTTGCATAGTGTGTGTGTGTGTGTGTGTGTGTGCTGGCATTGCAGACAGGGTACGGGAAATCACCATATCTGCATATAGGTATGAGAAGCTGGTTTTAAAAATGTTGGCTGTGCTTAAACTGTACCTTAGGAAGCAGCTTGGGAACTGAGAAGATCTGCATGGCCAATTAAATATTATCGGTCATGGAAGTATATTGTATTGTTTTACTGTACTTATAGTTTCATTACACAGCAGTCATAGTGTAGTTACACTTTCACAGTATAGGAAACCTTACAGTTTCCATACACAGGAACCATTGTTAATTCTGTTTCTTGCATGACAATAATTTTCATTTTCTAGATATTACTTTGTGTGTGTTACTAGATTTAACTGTTTTGTACCATATAAATGGCTGTGATTACTGATAACATGGTATTTGGAGGCAGCTCTCACTCCTCTCTGTTTTTCAGTCTGTGGATGCTGTATCACAGCAGCATAAATGTATCATGTACACATACTTATACAGGATATTTTTTTTTATTTATTTTTATTTATTTAACATTTGTTGACTGGGAATGTCCGACTAGGTTCCACAGAGCCTGTTTTCAGCGGAGGCCCAGGGAGAAACGCTCCAGATATTCCAGGATCCAGGATATACTAATGGTGTGGGACCACAGGACGATATTCTTATGTGGATACCACAAATTTGTGAAGTATATAATTCAAGGTAGGTTAATAGCACTTTTACCCATGGATAACTTTCACCCAGTCCATAAGTTATAACGTTTCAGTTCTTGAAGTGGAGTGATGTGGTCATTCAAGTCAATGTGTTTTCACCTCATGCCAGAGTTTGTATCCACAGCTTTCTTCCTGGGCAGTTGATATTTATGTGCATACATACATACTTATGTTTCTCCAGATTGGCATTGTGATTATTTCTCCATACCTATTCCATTTCTGTTTCTGGCTCACAAGCAGGGAATTTGAAGTATGTACACATTTTTTATGTTACTTATTTGACTCAAATCACTGACACAGTATGTGGTACGTGAAGCTTGATTAAATCAGTTTGCATGTGAATTATTCTAAGCTTGACAATGTGTTAGGGTGATTGATCTTGGACTCAGGGTTAAACAATAGGTGTCAGACAAGGTGAAAATGTCCACATTTAACTTGATGAGGCAGTAACACTACTTTAGCTTGATCCAGGAAGATTTTCATTGCATTGAATGTGAAGCTTAAAGGGACAATCCCAGTGTTAAAAATTTGGGTCCAAACTAAAGCTGTCCAAAGTAACACCCACTTCACTGCGTCACTTGCATTCCCACCCACAGTGTCGATTTTCTTGTAAATATCCTCTATATGTTCAGTCCCATTCCTCTTTTACCTCCCAGTGTCAACTAGGCTTCAGTTTTACATTCTGATTAGTTTTCATTTGATTTTTATACTTTGGATCATTTGCTACCTGTTTGC
Source organism: Protopterus annectens (assembly GCF_019279795.1). Classification (NCBI taxonomy): domain Eukaryota; kingdom Metazoa; phylum Chordata; order Ceratodontiformes; family Protopteridae; genus Protopterus; species Protopterus annectens. The sequence goes on from NC_056744.1 coordinate 1,140,999,205, forward strand.
TCACTTCGTCTCTCTGCAGTCAATAATTTTACAACGAGTCAATCTGTGTATTTTCTTGTAGAATGTCTTCTTTTGCAGGGCTTTTATTTATTTATTTTTTGGATATTTCAATATTGTATTTATGTGCCGATATATATACACAGTATTAACCTCATTGAAGGATCATTTTATTAGTACTCGCAGTTTCAATAATTTGTGCAGAACAAATGCTTTATACATAAACATTGTACTTTGTGGTTCCATTATGCCGTTATGATTAGAAGTCAGTTACAGCGTTATTTTAATCAAAATCCAATGCTACTTTCCCTAAGGTTATAAGGTGCATTTCCTGACAATGCAATCTGTTTCTCTAGGGACACCACAACATCCAATGCCATTAATTTATTTCAAGTATTCTGTGCACTAGACGTCTTTATCTAAACTTCATTTAAACATTATGTAGTGTGTATGAGTGCAGTAGAAGTGAATGAAGTGAGAGAGCTAGAGTTTTCCGTAGCAGTACTGGCAGAGCTTTCACCGGGTCACTACTGTGCTATAGATCAAAAATCTGGTGTCCGTGTGGGTTTTCCCTGGGTGCTCCAGTTTCCTCCAATTTCTCAAGGCAAAGCAGGTGGCTTGGACACTCTAATTGGCTGCAAGTGTGAATGTGTGCACGGGTGAGCCTTCAGAGAATGGACATGCTCTAGGTTGGCAACTGGACACTGTAAAACTATCATTTTATCCAAAACTTGTTCTGCAGACCGTTGATCCATTGTGGCGACTTGGAACAGGGGTCAGCTGAAAGAAGAGTCAGCTCACTTCACTTTCTCAAGAGAACATAGCTAAAGTTTAAATAGTGACAAATGTCAGCCTTATTTTTGTCACTATTTTCTTGACATCCACATTGAAGAATAGCCAGTGGAGAATAGCAGTCTTTCTCCAGATTAAACCATGATTTCTTTTTTTATTAATTAAGTCATATACACAGAGGAGTCATTATTAGTATTGTGATCCCAGCAATTGTGAAAAGGAATGCAGAGTCTTGACATCATATTTGATGGAAGGGCAAAACATCTGCTTTCAGCATTTTGCCAAGAGTATTATAAAGACATGCTTCTGGAGCATTTCTCCCCGGGCCTCCACTGAAAACAGGATCTGTGGAACCTAGTCGGACATTCTCAGTCAACAAATGTTAAATAAAAAAAATAAAAAAAAATAAATATGTTAGCTGTAATGGTGCTGGACAAAAAATATATGTCAGTGTTAAAAGTAGATACCATGAAAGCTTGTTTAATTCACAGTCTAGGGGATCATACAGCAAAGCTTTATAGACCAGTATGACTATAAATAATTCATAATGTAAAAGACTGTAAGAGCCACAGAAACTGATTCAAGTTTAAAAAAATGGCAGGCTGATATAGAAGCAAACTAGCATGTTTCCATACATTTATAAAGTATTCAGCCATGTCTGTGCCCTACTTATATTCTAATATAAGGTTTGTCGTTTCCAATTTACTCCCACTTCTAGAGGCATTCCAGTCAGTGAACTGGAGATTTTCTTGAAGTGCCATTTATTTTATTTCCAGTTTGATTACTGGGGAAGTCCACTGGGACCAAATGTCCCGTTTTCAGTGGAGGCCCAGGGAGAAAAGCTCCAAGATACATAATACAGTAGAGATCAAAAAATATAAAAGATACAGTGTATAGAACAGTTTACAAATATGTACATTCAATGTCATGCATGATCGACAAAATTCATTGTGGTTGCTCATGAGGGTTGTACTGTACAGATTAATTTGAGCATACATTCTTATGTTTTAAGTGTGGAAACACTTCACACATATAGAGTAAGTATGGAAACACTTTACGTGCACTCATTTAAAGTGAGATGATATTTACAATATGTACATAGTTGGAATTGTGTGATTAGTAGCTATAGGAGTTGTAGTGAGCTTAGATACACTCATTAGGAAAATAGCTGTGAGAGTTATAGAGAGCTTAGGAACCTGGGAGAAAATCTTATGGGGGCATATACTTAAATAGAATTAGGTAGGGTGTAGGCAGGTGCATTTCCATTTAGTGGACAAGTATTTGAAAAGCTGTGTTTTTAAGTTTTCTGAGTTTGATATTGTCCTTAGAGTGGAAGGGAGAGAATTCCAATTCTTGCCTAGTGAGAAAGAGAGGAGAACTTGGCCAGCAGGTCATTTAGGTTTGTGGACAGTAATTAAGTTTTGGTGTTCAGATCTGAGAGTTCTGTTAGGGGTATAAGGGGGAAGGGTATTTGTTAGAGCAGGACATTTTGTTGGGTGAAATACAAGTTTGTGTGCAGTGGTAAGTTGGAGGTAGTCTAGGTAGTTTGTTAGTTCTAGCCAATTCAGAGATTGAAGGGTAAGGCAGTGATGGGCAGAATTTTTGGATTTGGTGGCAAATCTAGAGATTTTGTTCATAGGTTCATAGGTTCATACTAGGCTATCTGCCCTAGGGCATTTATAAGCCTAGCCAGAGTGTGTTTGGCTTTCACCACCCATTTTAAATGAATTTTGCTATGCCCTTTTTCGAGGTTAGTATACTGTGCCTCTGTCTAACAGTGACACAGAAGTGATACCTGGGGTAAACCTACTATCTCCCATCCACTCATCAAGATTCCTCTTGAAGAGAGTCAATGAGGGACTCTGCCTAACCTGGACTGGGATTTTATTCCAGAGTGAAGGGAGCCTCTGGGTTATGAATCTGTCCCTCCAGCATGTCCTATTTATTTCAGTGCCGAGGTTCAAGTCTCTCGAGCGCGTAGCTCGATGGGATTTGGATTTTCTGAGGTGCAGCATGTCCATTAATTCCGGGTTGGGCATGGCTTTATACATCAGGCACAGATCGCCTCTGAGCAGGCGGTATGCCACTGAGTAGAGCTGGAGTTTCTTTAACCGGGCATCTGTTTGAGCCCTTTGATCCTCTTGGTGAGGTACTTTTGGGGTCTTTCCAGTTGCTGCAGGTGTCTGGTAAGGTACATCCCAAAAAGGGCATTGTACTCAATTATGGGCCTGATGAGGGATGAGTAAAGAGGCACGATGACCTCCCTGATCTAGATGTGAATCCCTTCATGATTAGGTGGGCTATATAAAATGTTTTTCTAACCACTTTGGCCACATAGTTGTCAAATGAGAGATTGCTGTCAACTTGGGTCCCCAGGTCCCTAATTACGTCTTCCGTACTTAATGGATTACCACCTATGTGGCAATTTGTGGGCACTTTGTTTTTGCCAAAGGGGATGATTATACACTTTTTGGCATTTAGCTTGAGGCCATGGCTCTGGCACCAGTTGTCTGTTTCTATGAGGCCCTTTTGTAGGATGCTTGTGTCGGCTGGAGAGTCGATTATGGCGCCCAGTTTGCAGTCATCTGCGAACTTGGTCAGCCACAGTCCTTCCATGTTAGCCTGTACCTCCGAGAAATATATACCGAACAAGAGAGGTCCCAGGACTGAGCCTTGTGGGACGTCACTTGTAACTGGTTTGGAGTCTGACATGGCTCCAGCAATTCTAACCATGTGGGTTCTGTCCTTGAGCCAGTTTGCAACCCATCTAGTGACATAGGGTTTTATATTTAATGCCCGAGTGGGGTATTGTATTGAAGGCTTTTTCAAGGTCCAGGTAGGCTGTGTGGACCACCTTCCCCTCGTCAATGGCCTTGGTGACTGTTTCAAAGAAATCGACCAGGTTTAAGAGGCAGGATCTGCCCTTAACAAAGCCGAACTGGGTAGGATCCAGTGTCTGTAGGTACCCAATATCTTTATTTATGAGGTCCATGATGATCCTTTCCATAGCTTTGCAGACCAAGCTAGTCAAACTTATGGGGCGATAGTTTCCAGGATCTGTTCAGGCACCACCTTTGTGGAGAGGGACCACTGTTGCTGTACGCCACTCTTTGGGTACATATCCTGTAGTAAGGCTGAGACTGAACAGTAGTTTTATGTTTGGGTTTAGTTCTTCTTGGAGTTCATGTAGGATGCAGCCCGGGACACCGTCTGGTCCCATTGATGCTGTGTTTTTTGCTTTGGAGAGGGCGGCTCTTACCTGAGCATCTGAGATGTCAGGGGGCAGCACTCTGCTGGGATAGATATTTGCCATTTTGGTGGGGAAGGGGGGGAGAAGTTTGCGCTGAACCTGTCAGCTAGGATGTTGGCAATGTCTGTGGGTTCGGTGTATTTTTTGTCATTTTGGACTAATTCTGAGCATATCTGGGAATTCCTACCCAGGTTCCTAACATAACTAAAGAAAGCCTTGTGATTATCTTTAGTGTCCTGTGCAATTTTTCTCTTGAAGCTGGCCTTAGACGATTTTATGAGTGCCCGTAGTTTTTTGCTAATACTGATCAGAGATGCCTTCCCTTTTTGGGATTTTGCTCTATCATGTAGTAGCTTCCTCCTTCTATTGTATAGTTTGTTTATGGCTGGGGTCCACCAGACAGGATGCCTAACTTTGGAGGATTGGGTCTTGGTTTTATTTGGGATTGCATGATCCATGCATCCCTGAAGGTGTTCATAGAATGCGTTTATAAAGGATTCTGCGGTCTGGGCCATATTTTCCACAGGCCCGGGGGCTTTGAAGGATTCCACCTCGGTTTTGAGGAGTGTGAAATTTGCTTTAGAGAAGTTTTTCACTGTGGTTTTCTGGGCAGGGGCTGGGGTTGGGATGTGAACATCTAGTGAGATTAGTTTATGGTCTGATCTTACCAGTGAGGGATACACTTCTGGTCTGGAGCATAGAGTCCCCATGTTGGTGATGATCAGGTCCAGTATGTTTTCCTCTTGTGGGAGTGGCAACAAGTTGTTCCATAGCATTTGAGTTTATAAATTCTAGGAACCTTTGGGCTAGGGTGTTGGAGCTAGAGTAATGCTCCCAGTCTATGTTAGGGTAGTTGAAGTCGCCCAATATAATGGTGTTTGGAGAGACCTTCATATTTTCCAGTGTTCTCAGGAAGGCCGAGTGGGGTTCCTGGGTTTGGGAGGGTGGTCTGTAGCAGGCTATAAACTGGAAGGCAGTTTTACCCACTGTTAGTTGCACATGGATAGTCTCTGATGCTTTGTGCTGTGCCACCAACCTGGAGGTGTGGGTATCTTTGACGAATATTGATACTCCCCCTCCTTTTGTGGTTCGGTCCAAGTTGTGGGGCCGAAAAACATGGTATGAGGTATAACCTGGTAGTGCTGGGGTGCTCTCGGAAGCCTTGAACCAGGTTTCTGTTACTGCACAGATATCGATGTTCTCCATGCTAAGGAGAGTTTTGAGTGTGTGCATCTTGAGGTTTAGACTTCTGGCGTTGAGTAGCATTACTCTTAGTTTCTTATCCCTATTATACCAGTTTTCTAGTTTGGAGGTGATGGAGGAGGACAAGTTAGTAAGAAGAGGGGCTCTGTATAATAAGGAAGGAAGAACATAAGTATTTGCCAGAGTATGCCTAGTAGAGTTGGAGAGAAATAAATTATTCCTGTAATGCATACCTACCTTTTGGTGGGTTTTCTTTATAGTTTGTTGAATATGGATATCAAACTTTAGGTGTTTGTCAATAGTAATACCAAGTAGTTTAGCAAAAGGAACCACTGGTTTGACTAAGGACTTTGAAAGCATTTTTGTCGTAGGAGTAAGTCTTTGTGGGAGGGAATAGTAGAATTTTTTATTTATTTGCATTGAGAGAGGTGGTTTTGGTGCATCTAGTTTTCAGTAGTTGAAAAAGCAGTTTGGGTTTTAGTCAGCAGTTCAGGGAGGTTTGAGGCAGAGCAGACTAAGGTTGAATCATCTGCATATTGAATGATTTTGGCATCAGGAATAGCAGTGTGAAAATTATTGATAAAGATGTTAAAAAGCATAGGTCCGAGGATGGACCCCTGTGGCACGCCAGTTAGGGTAGGTAAGAAGGTAGAGGTGGAATTCTTCCATTTAACTGCCTGTGATCTATCTGACAGGTAACTAGACAACTAAGATAAAGTGTTTGGCGGGAGATGCAGGTGTGAGAGATGATAGAGAAGATGCTTGTGGGAAACCGTATCGAAGGCTTTAGTGAGATCAAGCAGAACAGTAGATACTAAGTGTCCTGAATCTCGGGCTTGATTGACAGTTTCTAAGAAAGAGAGTAGAGTGCTTACAGTGCTATAGCCTGGGTGAAAGCCATGCTGGGTGGGTGTAAGAAGTTGGTTTTGGGTCAGGAAAGGCATAAGTTGGAGGTGGATGCATTTTTCTAGGATTTTGGAAATTGGTGAGAGCAGAGCAATAGGGAGGAAGTTTGAGATGTTGGTGTTTTTGCCTCCTTTGTGAAGAGGAAGAATATAAGTTGAGCGCCAGAGTTTGGTGACGTATGATTCCTTTATAGATCTGTGAATAATGATGCTGATTGGGAGTGCTATACCATCAGCAGCACATTTTAGGAAGGAGGAGGGAATATTGTCAGAAGCATTAGAGCAAGGTTTGAGTTTGGATAGAAGTCTTTATAAAGTTAGTAGAGACAGGTCTGAGCTCAAACATAAGGGGAAGGTTATTAGGGGAGTTAGTTGGAGAAGAATGAGGGACAGGTGGATTGTTGTTGGGGAAAGTCTTGGTCAGGTCAGAAATAGTTTCTATGAAGAAAGAGTTAAATTCAAAGCCTAGTTTGAGGTCAGATTTACTTGGGTCAGGACAGGGGTTATTCTTGGAGCCTGGACTGAGAAGGGAGTTTATGGATTTCCAGAATTGCTTGGGATTTTTATTATTATTGGACTGGAGCTTAATACAGTAGGATTGTGGTGGATATGTGCATTGCAGGATGGGGTGTATATTAGATTGGCGAAACAGCATTACAGCGAATGCCGTTTCGTCGACACATACTGACCAAAATCTGAAAATAGTGAAGGCTCAGGTCAGCGATTTTTTTCCCCAGGGAAAGAAAAAACTTGGCCTGAGCTGTGACATTGCCCTTTACCCCACTGTAGTGCGATCTTGGAGTTGGTATATTTAGTTAGGAGGGGGTGTGGGGGGCAAAGACCCCCACTTAGTTATGTTTAAAATTGTCTGCATGTGTTTTTGTTACTAGCGATTTCTTTCCCAGGGAAAGAAATTGTTGTTTTGAATGCTGACAGTTTAGTTCGGTCGGTGTTTACGTGTCACTGAAGTGTTCGATGTAACGCATCTTTGAGCTTTTAATATAGACCCGCAGGATGCATGAGACCCATTTTCAGGAGGAAAAGGAGAAAGGCTGCAATGTACAAGCAACAGTAATGAACATTAACATTTGAAAGGCAGTAATATGCAATAGTCTTTACAACATTTTTCAAAAGGAGAACTGCATTTAAAATCAGATCAAGGATAAAGACAGCCATATTATATTATTTTGTCATATTTTTTATTTTTATTTTTTTTTATTTAACATTTGTTGACCGGGAAAGTCTGACTAGGTTCCACAGATCCTGTTTTCAGCGGAGGCCAGGGGAGAAATGCTCCAGAATATTACATTAATATATTATATTAATATTATTATATTAATCTTATATTAAATGTTATGTTATTGCCTATCCTGTACTACTAGTGTAATGTGGTAGTTATCAGTAAATCAATTTTCTCCATCATAATAATAATAAGAATATTATATTATTAATATATTATATTATATATTATAATATATGATATATTAATATTAATCTTATATTAAATGTTATTGCTTATCCTGCCCTACTAGTGTAATGTGGTAGTTATCAGTAAATATGTCTTCTCAATCATAGCTGTACTTTATCTGTAGTCCTCAGGCAAGTTTTTGTGCTCGTGTATCCATGACACACCCATTTGTGTCATTACTCATAGGTTCATAGGTTCATACTAGGCTATCTGCCCTAGGGCATTTATAAGCCTAGCCAGAGTATGTTCTTTGCCACCCATTTTAAATTAATTTTACTATGCCCTTTTTCGAGGTTAGTATACTGTGCCTCTGTCTAACAGTGACACAGAAGTGATACCCGGGGTAAACCTATGATCTCCCATCCACTCATCAAGATTCCTCTTGAAGAGAGTCAATGAGGGACTCTGCCTAACCTGGACTGGGATTTTATTCCATAGTGAAGGGAGCCTCTGGGTTATGAACCTGTCCCTCCAGCATGTCCTATTTATTTCAGTGCTGAGGTTCAAGTCTCTCGAGCATGTAGCTCGATGGGATTTGGATTTTTTGAGGTGCAGCATGTCCCTTAATTCCGGGTTGGACATGGCCTTATCGTCAGGCACAGGTCACCTCTGAGCAGGCGGTATGCCACTGAGTAGAGCTGGAGTTTCTTTAACCGGGCAGCATATGGCATCTGTTTGAGCCCTTTGATCCTCTTGGTGAGGTACTTTTGGGGTCTTTCCAGTTGCTGCAGGTGTTTGGTAAGGTACATCCCAAAAGGGGCATTGTACTCTATTATGGGCCTGATGAGGGATGAGTAAAGAGACGATGACCTCCCTAATCTAGATGTGAATCCCTTCATGATTAGGTGGGCTATATAAAATGTTTTTCTAACCACTTTGGCCACGTGGTTGTCAAATGAGAGATTGCTATCAACTTGGGTCCCCAGGTCCCTAATGACTTCTTCTGTACTTAATGGATTACCACCTATGTGGTAATTTGTGGGAACTTTGTTTTTGCCAAAGGGGATGACTATACACTTTTTGGCGTTTAGCTTGAGGCCATGGCTCTGGCACCAGTTGTCTGTTTCTATGAGGCCCTTTTGGAGGATGCTTGTGTCGGCTGGATTGTCGATTATGGCACCCAGTTTGCAGTCATCTGCGAACTTGGTCAGCCACAGTCCTTCCGTGTTGGCCTGTACCTCCGAGAAATATATACCAAACAAGAGAGGTCCCAGGACTGAGCCTTGTGGGACACCACTTGTAACTGGTTTGGAGTCTGACATGGCTCCAGCAATTCTAACCATGTGGGTTCTGTCCTTGAGCCAGTTTGCAACCCATCTAGTGACATAGGGTTTATATTTAAGCTGGTGAGCTTATCTATAATGCCGAGTGGGGTATTGTATCGAAGGCTTTGCGAGGTCCAGATAGGCTGTGTGGACCACCTTCCCTTCGTCAATGGCCTTGGTGACTGTTTCAAAGAAGTCAACCAGGTTTAAGAGGCAGGATCTGCCCTTAACAAAGCCAAACTGGGTAGGATCCAGTGTCTGTAGGTCCCCAATATCTTTATTTATGAGGTCCATAATGATCCTTTCCATAGCTTTGCAGACCAAGCTAGTCAGGCTTATGGGGCGATAGTTTCCAGGGTCCGTTGAGGCACCACCTTTGTGGAGAGGGACATATTGTATATGGATCACATTTTATAAGATATACTGTAAGATCACATCATATTTGAGAGATTAGTCCATTTTTAATCAACTTCTGTGTTTGGTTATGAGATTTCACACTTAATTTAGTTAGATGTTGAGTTTTTTCCTTATCTCTAAAGCTGTGTGACTGCAGAGTTACTGCAGGGTTGGGAGGGTGGCCTAATGGTTAAGGTGTTTGCCTTACAAACACAAGGTGCAGGGTTTGAGTCTCACAAGGGATAATTGGCTAGGCTTAAAATGGCTCGCAAGGGCAACTAGCCTAGTACTAATCTATTAATCTATTTAGAGATACAGTAGGGCTTGTCCTTCATATACAGATGTGTATTTCTTAAATAACTGTTAGCAAAGCTAGTTTTCAGTTTTTTTAACTTTTTCAAAGATTCCCAGTTTGGTGTTTATCCATGCAATGATCCTTGTGCTGATTTTCTGGTCCTGTGCCATACAAACAAATGATGAATTAAATTTTCATTTGTGTCCTTTGACTATTTTTCTGCTTTGACAAGCATATCATAGGTAGGATTTGTATGCAGAAGTAAGGATAATTCAGCTTCAGTGCAGCTCTCCATTAAGGTTACAGCAGAAGCTGAAAGACTGACACAGTGTGTGTGTGTGTGTGTGTGTGTGCATGTGTCTATAGACACTAGCAGTATAAATAGATAACTGAAAGAATACTAGAGATGTTACCAGATGTTTTCACTTTTGATGAAAACATGTTACAAAGATTATGAAATTAGGGTGAAATCAGACTAAAAAACTTCACCAAGGCAAACTATACCCTCCTAGGTGAAGGTATAAATGCATTCCAATCCCCACCCAAAGCTGAAAGTGGTAGCTAATGCCAAAGATTACACTAAAGCCCCATAAAATCACTTGCATAAGTGTATAAAATCGGCTGTACCAGACAGAATCAAAGTCAGAGCCCCAAGTAAATTCAAGCTGCTATGGTGGACTTCAAGCATCAAAAAGTACTCAGCAATAAATGCAAAAAGCTGCTGTCCAAGAAAACAAAGACAAGGATACAATGGGAAAGCACCCTCCTTAGCCTTAACAGGCAAATAAGGCTACTTTTCAACTCCTCCAAGAGCTCCTTTGAGAGAAACATAACCTAAAGGGTAGGACCCAAGCATGTGCAGAATTAGTGGCCAATGGTATCACACACACTGACCCCACAGAGGTAGAGTACCAACTACTGGAGAGGTTTGGTGAAAATGTCACTCCCTTATCCCATCCTAACTTACAACAAACCCTCCCCCAAACTCCCTTCACTTTACAAATCTGAAGAGCAGGTCCTCAAAGCCATGTCCAAGGCAAAGAACATGGCCTCTATGGGACCAGATGACATCTCAGGCAGTCTTCTAAACAGGCTAAAACATGAGCTAGCATCACCACTAAGCAGGTTGAGTGCTACTTTAACTTCGACCAGCACTTGTGTACCATTGTAAGGAAAGCTTTCCATGTAGCTCACTAGATTAGTAAAGCCATTGCCTCAAGAGCAAAAGGAGTTATAACCCTCCTATACTCGGCACTTATCTGGCCCATAATTGAGTATAAAGACCCATTCAGTATGTCCCATACTAAGCACTTATGGGAATTAAAATCCTTGTCACTATACTCCATATTGTATAGACTTCTTAGGGAACAATTACACCTAGCCTACGGAGCAACCCAAGAC
>NC_056744.1:1141011875-1141048735 GCF_019279795.1 Protopterus annectens
TTTTTTTAAGATATATATATATATATTATATATCTGTACATACTTATATACATTTCCTATTATGCTGGGCACTGCTTAGACCCGCACAAGCGCACTCAGACTTGCTTACTGGTACTTATATGTGTTTACTGTTGCTTATTTGTGCTTACACCTGCTTACTAGTGCCTTATTCATTATGACAGTGCCACTTTGCTTGAATGATGTTTAAGTTAAATATCTCATGCAATACTCATGTCAGTTTTACAGCAAAACAACATTCATGTCACATGGAAAATGATATGTGCTATTGCTGGGCTTGAAGCGTGAATGCCTGTTTGTTAGGTGGATGCTCTAAACACTACACTATTGACATTTATGTTGATTCCACATGTTTTTCGCTATTTGATGGAATTTGATGTGTAAGCTATGCGCAAACATGCTGCACTTTGCTTACACCTTCGATATTGCAGCAATTCAAATGTATAATATGGACACGGGGAATCTAATTGTGAAAGTTCTAGGGACAGGGCTCAACATTCCACTACGTGCTTGTGTGTTTACTACTTCGATTTTATTTCACTGTACGTGGATACTCTAGTATGCTTAGCATACATTTCGGTATCCACGGACACTGAATTACCGACTTACTATTAGAGGGAGGTTCTACTATAGGCATAGTACGTTTTGCAACTGTCTGGGCATATTTACGCCTCCGTAGAGCACTTGTACATGCCCCCTGCACTCGCACACATTTCCTGTGCACGTTGAATGTGCGGCGGTGCGCCCTCATACATATTCATATGGAGCTGCTACACCATATGTAGTGAGGACGCTCGGTGCAAGGCTAAAACTGTCCTTGCGCCGAGCTTCTTGAATCCCGGGGATATTGTCTCTGTCTGCCCATGCCATGCTTTTGTCTATTTAATAAGTCTCTAATAGCTGAAATACCATACTCATTCGGAATCATGGTAAAAAGGGACTTTATGTCCATAACCACCATAAAAAAAATTTTATTAGATGTTTTCTTGGTATACCAATGTTCTTGTTTTTATGTAGGCAAGTCCACCAGATGCCTAAAAGATAGAATCATTGAGAATAACTCTGAGATAAGAAGACGGATATTAACAAATTCTTTGGCCAAACATGTTTCTGAAAATACAGGTCATAATTTTAAGTTTATAGAGTTATAGATATAATGACAAAATCACTTGGGAGGGGCGATATGAATGTAAAATTGGAAAATATGGAATTAAAATGGATTTTACATTTACAAGCTGAACATTTGCCAGGGCTGAATCAGATGGTTTCTATTAAATCTGTTTTAAAGTTAAAACAAAAAGTTGTTTAACATATGTAAAAATAGCTAGTATTAAGTATATAAATATTACTGCATAATTCTAGGAATATAATGTATTTTTATTTTTGCATTACTTTTGCATTTTTATATCTGTGATATATGTCTCTTTAAGGGCTTATTGTGATTAATTGTTTTATTGGCCGTGATATTCATTTAATTGATGCATGTATATAAGTGGTATGTTTTATGGTGGAGTTTATTAAGCACTGAGGAAGGGTACTTGATATCTGAAAGCTTTGCTGACATTAAATCTTGTACTGTCTGACGTCGGTGTTAGTCGTTTGGTTTTTTGGATATTACAGATTTTTACTGCTACACCTTCACTCCTGTTGGCCTTTTGGTTTGGTGCTGTTTTACAATATATTTAAGACGCAAAGGAGATGAGAGACAGCTGTTCTTCCACCTTTTTATACAGCCGTTCCTGATGTCTATGACACTATCTAAACTTCTATCTAAATCAACAGAATCCATTATTGAATGGGTTGCAGGAGATGCCAAATATGCAAACAACTACTTTGAATGAACAAGAATCGAACTTTCACTCTTTACTTTCCCAACTGGAATGGAAAGTACAACGATTCAAATCTGTACATTGGCAAAGGTATAGTTTTCTTGCCTATACAGAGTTGGGTGTTGTACCTAGAGGGCTTTGGGTGACTAAGATGCCGTCTTATGTCAACACCTATCTTTCTCTGCTAAAAAAAATGGCAGGAATTAAACATCCAGACTAGCTTAAAGTACATGGAATTGATGAATGAGCATTTTGCTTCAAATGAGTTTGAGTTGCAGGAATAGGTTTTAAAAATTGAAGCTGAACTCTAATAAATCTTGCTCCAATCATTATGTTACAGAATATAATAAAATGCTAGACAAATTCCTGATGTATGAAAAAAAAACTTGAAGGGCTGAAGTTGAAAAAATTGAATCATGATATAAATGACTTCAATAATGGACATATATTTTCTTGGCCAAGAGATGATAAATATGTGAATAATAATATCAATACACCTACACATTCTAAAGCGTTGGTGGATACGAACTCTGTTGGGACTCTGGATGATTTTAGAGCTCCACTGGTTCCTTCTGGTGCCAATCAAAGCACCTCTACGAGTGACACTAACTGGTGTACCATCAAGGGGGTGGGACCACAGAAGTTACAACTTCCAGGATACGTAATATGCATGTTTCTTCCCAGAATTCTGATGCAGTAATTTCAGCGTCGCAAGTTCCACAAACCACAACTGATGAAAGAAATGAGGAAGCAGCTAGGGTAGCATTTTTTCAGACTACCAGACAAGTCGTCCAATTGAAGCTACCAGAGGAGATGAATACCAGTATACGGGCGGCCTCACGAGGACAGTCGCAAGGGAGGAACAGGAATCGAAGCCGGAGTGGACTGAGAACAAGGAGCAAGAAACAAATAAGGACATAAGTATAAATGACTCGTGTTATAAATTTATCCGATGCTGTTATTAACTCATCTCATAGCTCTTAAATAGAGAAAGGTTTAAAATTTGTTCCTTCTGACATAGAAGGGTTATCAGATGCCCTTATTGAACTAAAAATGTTTGCATGTACTTTGGATTTGAAATTATTATATGGTTCTGCTCAAAATAATGCACCTATATGCTATAAGCATAGTAGTGCTTTTATCCCGATCAGTCATCCTATTGTACAAGTGTTTTATAACTCGTGTGAGGTACAGATTAGAAAATATTACCAAAATGGAAAATTTAAACATAATTACAATTTAACAATGAAAGAAAAACAGGCATTGTGTGAAATGGAGAAAAATAATGAAATAATAATTAAAGAAGCTGATAAGGGTGGACCATTGTGGTGTTAAAGTGGGCTACCATAATAGCATGTTGGAAATAGTTAAGGACACTCAGGCTTTTACAGAAATAAGTAATAATAATGTTGATGAGATTATCAAAAGGATTAATATATCATTATACGATCTGCAAGCTATGAATGATATCTCACTTGATTTATTTATGTATTTAACAGTTCAAAATCCTACAATTCCTATTCTTTATGGCATACCTAAAATTCATAAATCCATCCATAAACCACCAATGAGGCCCACTATATCGGGTCATGGATTGATTAGTGAACCTATTTCCGTATACTTACAAGATCAGTTAAGTAAATACTTGAGGTATGTAAAAAGTTATATTAAGGATACAGCAGATTTCCTGAGGCAGTTATATGATTGGTATACAAAGAAAACATTTACATTTTTTTTTTTATGGTGGCTATGGACATAAAGTCCCTTTTTACCATGATTCCAAATGAGTATGGTATTTCAGCTATTAGAGACTTATTAAATAGACATAAGCATGGCATGAGCAGATAAGTGTTTTGGAATGTAGCATATTTGTATATGATAAAAAATATTACCATCAAGTCATGGGGGTAGCAATGGGCACCCCCCATTGCTAATAGCTATGCTACATTAATATTAAGTGAGTAGGAGGATACAGATGTACATTCAGAGCTTGGTAATCAGCAAGGCAAAATACCGTTTCTAAAGAGATTTGTGGATGATATTTTTTTCATATGGGAGGGAAATGAAGTCAAACTCAATACATATGTAAATTATATCACTACTACTACTAATTTTCTACAATTTTCTATGCAATACTCGAGGAATATTGTATATCAATACTACCACTAATTTTCTACAATTTTCTATGCAATACTCGAGGAATATTGTACAATTCTTAGTCATTAATATCAATTTTGATGGCTTGGAATTGCATACTAGTGTTTATAAGAAGAATGTGACTAAAAATAAGTATCTTCACAGAACTAGCATGCATCCCCCTCATGTATATAAGGGGGTAGTTAGAAGTCAAGTCATGCGAATGAGCAGGTTGAATACTGATGAGTCAGGCTGTATTAATCAGATAGATGAAACCTTGACTGCGTTTAAGAATAGGGGTTATGAAAATGAAATACTTGAGGATGCTAAAAACTATGTCCTACAGAATATAGCAACTTCAGGCTTACCATTTTTTGGTGAGGATACTATTAATCATAATAATAATAATAAAAATTATGGTAAATACACAAATGTTTGTTACATTACTAAATTTAGTAGATGCAGTAGTGGCATTAAACAGATTATAACTAATAATCGGGGGATTCTTAGAAGTTATTCTGGGTTAGATAATGTTATTTCAAACAAACCATTGTTTACCTACAGGAAGTGTAGTAATCTCAAAGAAAGATTATGTTATAAAAATTTGAGGGAACTACATAAGGGAAGTAAGATTGTTAAACATGGCACTTTTGCCTGACATAATTGTTGTGGCAGTGCATTTATTGAGACTAATAATATTTTTATTAATCCCATTAGTAATAAATCTTTCAAATTTAATTGTTCAACTACATGTAATACTAGTAACATCATATACTTGGCAACCTGTACAACATGTTCTTGTTTTTATATAGGCAAGTCCACCAGATGCCTAAAAGACAGAATCATTGAACATAACTCTGAGATAAGAAGACAGATATTAAATTCTTTGGCCAAACATGTTTCTGAAAATACAGGTCATAATTTTCAATTTAGAGTTATAGATAAAATAAGAAAATCACTTAGGAGGGGCGATATGAATGTAAAATTAGAAAATATGGAATTAAAATGGATTTTACGTTTACAAGCTGAACATTTGCTAGGGCTGAATCAGACGGTTTCTATTAAACCTGTTCTAAGTTAAAACAAAAAAGTTGTTTAATATATGTATAAATAGTAATAAGTATAGAAATATTACTGCATAATTCTAGGAATATAATGTATTTTTATTTTTGCATTTTTATATATATGATATAGGTCTCTTTAAGGGCTTATTGTGATTAATTGTTTTATTGGGTGTGATATTCATTTAATTGATGCATGCATATAAGTGGTATGTTTTATGGTGGAGTTTACTAAGCACTGAGGAAGGGTACTTGATACCTGAAAGCTCTGCTGACATTAAATCTTGTATTGTCCGACGCTGGTGTTAGCCGTTTGGTTTTTTGGATATTACAGATTTTTACTGCTACACCTTCACTCCTGTTGATCTTTTGGTTTGGTGTGGTTTTGAAGGGATACCACCTTTTCTCCTGGAAGAAAAGCCTTCATGAGGTCTGTTCTGATTTTGCAACCCAGGAAGACAAGATCCTGTGTGGGGTTGAGGTGGGACTTTGGGAAATTGATCAAAAACCCTAGAAACTGGAGGATAACCAGGAGGTCCTGGGAATGTCTTTGAAGAGTTGCCTTGTCTTTTGCCTGGACTAGGAGGATCATCTAGGTAAGGAAAAGTACAGTTGTGTACACTTACCATAAATGTAGATGTTCGAGTGTATTCACTGTTGCAGTCCTAACAAATGGGTTATCAGACTCCCTGTAGCCCTCGACTGTCCAGAATACCAAAGGTAAGTAAAAATGCTGTCAGCTACCGTCGGTTCTAAAGGACGTCAGGGCGTCCGATACAAAAGGAGGCAGCCAACGTCACTTCCTCAGTTTTTCTTGCCATAACAATCAGAAGCACCCAGAAATAAGGCTGAAGCCAAAAGCAACATTGGCAAATAATATCCAAATTAGCCTGTACCTCAGGAAAAGAGAATAGAAGAGGACCAAAAAGGGGGAAGGAGGGAGGGAAGCCAGGACTGCAACAGTGAATACACTCGAACATCTACATTTATGGTAAGTGTACCCATCTGTACTATGTTCATCGTGTTTCGCTGTTGCAGTCCTAACAAATGGGTTGATTACCAAAGCCCAGAGAGAAGGGAGGAGGAAGCAACAGAATCAAAGGTTGGAAATAATGCCCCGCAACACAGCAGTGGCAAACTCTGCCCTAGCTCTGGAAAGCAGAGGCAAATTGTAATGCTTAGTGAAAATGTGAACAGAAGACCATGTCTCATCCTCCAAGATATCTTTAGTAGGGACACCCCTTAAAAAGGCTGCAGAAGTGGAAGCCGCTCTAGTTGAGTGGGTCCTAACCCCTTGAGGAGGAACCTTGCCATGAAGGAATAACAAAAGGTGATACAATGTGCAATCCACTTGGAAATGGTTTGCTTAGAAATAGGCTTGCCCTGCGCTCCAGGGGCAAAACTGGCCAATAATTGTGCTGATTTCCAAAGGTCGTTAGTCCTGTCCAGGTAAAACATGAACTGTCTGTGCACATCAAGAGAATGTAAAATCCTTTCACCTCTATTTTGAGGATTAGGAAAGAAGGGAGGAAGGTGTATGGACTGATTAAGAGTCAGGCTACAAACCACCTTAGGCATAAAGGAGGGATTAGTTCTCAGAGTGCCTATCTGCATGGAAAATAAGAAAAGGCTCCACGGCCATCAAAGCCTGCAACTCCAAAACCCTCCTTGCTGAAGTTAGAGCCAAGAGGAAGGCGGTCTTCCAAGAGAGAAACTTTAAATCTGCAGAGGCATCTGGCTCAAAAGGAGGACGAGTGAGTTTCCATAGAACAAAATCAAGATCCCAGGCTGGATTAGGTGCCCTTCTGGGAGGTTTTAAGTTGCAAGCACCTCTGAGAAACATTTTCATCAGTGGATGAGAGAAAATGGGTTGTTCAAGAGAACAATTAGCAGAAATGGCTGAAGCATGGATCTTGATAGAGGAAAAAGAAAGACCACCCTGAAGCAAATCATCCAGATATTCTAGGATCAGAGGAAGGGCAGGCTGAGAAGATTTCCCTCTAGTCTGCATCCAATTAGAGAACCTTTCCCATTTGCCAGCGTAGGACTTTCTAGCGCTAGGCCTCCTAGCCTCCCTCAGCATGTCAACCAACTGCTAGGAAAAGGAAGAAGAAAAGGAAGAAGTCATACAATGAGCCATGCTGCCAAATGGAGAGACTGAAGATGAGGATGTAGAATGTTTCCTCCTTCCTGAACCAAAAGATCTGGCTTCAGAGGAAGATGCCAAGGAGGAAATTGGGAGAGACTGCAAAGC
The DNA here is from genome assembly GCF_019279795.1 of Protopterus annectens. Taxonomy (NCBI): domain Eukaryota; kingdom Metazoa; phylum Chordata; order Ceratodontiformes; family Protopteridae; genus Protopterus; species Protopterus annectens. The sequence continues at coordinate 1,141,019,174 of NC_056744.1, forward strand.
AGTGGATACCAATGCTGTCTGGGCCGGTCCGGAGCTATGAGAATAGTCTTTGGCCGTTCATCCATGATCTTCAAATATACTCTGGGAAGAAGAGGAAGAGGAGGGAAGGTGTATACTGATAGCAACGTCCAAGGGAAGGACAGAGCATCCACTTTCCAGTCTCTGCTGTGATGCTGTCTGGTGCAAAAGAGAGAGGTAGAAGATGGTTGTCTGGGGAGGAGAAAAGATCCACCTGAGGCTTGCCCCAATGTTGAATGATGCTGTAAAAGACTGCTCTGTTCAGCTGCCACTCGTGAGGATCTAGGGTTTTGCCTGCTCAACTGGTCTGCCAAAACATTGAGCCTTCCTGGAGGAAACTGAGCTAGGAGATGCAGGTCCAGGGATGCTGCCATGGACCAAAGATTAATGCTTTGTCTGCACAGGGGGTAAGAGTGAGTTCCTCCCTGCATGTTGATGTACCACATGACTGTGGTATTGTCTGTTCTGACAAGCAGGGTCCCTGGAGAAAGAAGATGCTTGAAAGCTAGTAAGGCTTGCTGAACTGCAATCAACCCTTTTAGATTTATGTGCAGGTGCATCTGCTGGGCGTTCCAGCTTCCCTGTATGCATCTGCCATCCAGGTATGCTCCCCAGGGGTTGTCCGATGCGTCTGTGGTCAGAACTTGAGTGGCAGGAGGTGGTCGAAAAGGCATGCCTTTGTTTTGTAGACAGGCTGTTGCCCACCATAGAAACTCCGTCTGCAGAGATGGAAGCAGAGGAATCATCATATCCAGGTCCATGTGTGTTGACACCAAATGTTCTTGAGGTACCATTGCAATTTCCTCATATGCAGTCTTGCATATGGTATCATGAGAATACAAGATGCCATGAATCCCAGAGCTTGCAGGTATTTCCTTGCAGGGAGCTGGGACAGGCTTGCCAAGTCCTTGAAGTAAACTGAAAGAGTTGTCTGCTTCTCCTGGGTGAGATATATCATCTGAGAGGCTGTGTTCAGACTTGCTCCCAGGAATGTTATCTCCTTGGATGGTACCTTTTTTTATTTTTCCTCATTGAGAGTGTAACCCAGGGAAGAGAGAAGAGTCTTTACGAATTCCAGATCCTTTAACAGCTGTTCCTAAGAACTTGCTTGAATCAGACAGTTGTCCAAGTATGGATACATCTGAATTTTCTTCTGCCTGCAAAAAGCAATAACTGGAGCCAGGCACTTTGTGAAGACTCTGGGAGTAGTAGATAAGCCAAAGGGCAGCGCAGAGAATTGATAATGTTGCCTGCCCACTCTGAAATGAAGATACTGCCTGCAACTTTCCCTGACAGGTATGTGCAGATAAGCCTCTTTGAGATCCAAGGTTACCAGCCAGGAATCCTTTTCTAGCATTGGCAGCAACTGATGGAGAGTGAGCATTTTGAGCTTTGGAATTACTAGAAAAGGGTTCAGAATGGACAGATCTAGGACAGGACGCCAGGTCCCTTCTTTTTTTGGAACTAGGAAAAGCCTGGAATAAAAGCCCTGGCCTACCTGCTGAGCAGGAGCTGGTTCTATTTCTCCCAGATGAGACAAAGACAAAATTTGTTTTTATACTTCTGCCTTTTGGTTTGGAGGAGCGTCAGAGAATCCATTGGGAGCTGGAAAGGTACGGAAAGAAAACTTGTGCCCTAGGGACACCGTTCTGAGCACCCATTTGTCATCCGTGATAGTGGCCCAGACATATGCAAAAAGGGCCAACCTTCCTGTTAAAGGACTCTCCAGGCAAGCACAAACAGGCAGAAGTTGGAAAAAAGTCATTGAGAGTGTTTTGATTGAGATGCAGACTTGGAACTTCCCACCTTAGAAGTGGAAGCCTGCCAACTCCTAGACCTTTGAGGGCTAGCTGCCTACCCTCTAGAAGATTTGTAACCTCTAGTCCTGGAACGGTTCTGTCTGCTGGTATCAGGAAAGGTACAACTCTTGGAAGGGTAATTCCTGCTAAAGCAACGGGGTTGAACTTGCAGAAAATCCTTAACAGTTTGCATGGACGTGGTCTTATCCTCCATCTTCTTAAGTACCTCCTCTGCTTTGCTGCCAAAAAGACTGTCTTTATGCAAAGGTACATCCAAAAGCTTAGCCTTGACAGGTTCAGGTAGAGGCTGTTCTCTGAGCCAATTATGTCTTCTAATAACAGATCCAGTAACCATAGCCCTGCTGGAGGCTTCAAGGATGTCAAAACCACAAATGTAAAGAATGCTTATTGACAAGACTGGCTGAATTCAGTAAATCCTGCATGTCTTTACTCTCTGCCAAAAGAGGTACACTTGCTATCCTAGACTTAATATCCTCCAAGGTGTGCTGCTGATACTTCAGCATATGAAAAAGGAAATTGGTAGCCCTAATAGCTAGGATGGCAGAGGTATAAACTTTCTTGCCCCACCTATCTAGGTTCCTAGATTCCCTGTCAGAGGGAACAGGATTCCTTGCAACAGTGGCCTTAACTCCTTTAGGGCCTTGAGAAATAAACTCTAGATCCACCAACGGTTTCCTGAAAAGAAACAGATGAGAATCAGGGACTCTGTAGTACCGGTCAGGTTTCTTGCAAGCAGGAGGAACCGAATTTGCAGTTAAGGAATTCTCCAGATAACCATCAACAACTTCCAACACAGGGGGAATAGCAAGAGGCTTATGCTGAGGTAAATCCAGAAACTCCCTAATCTGTTTCTTAGATTGTGGATAATCCTGACTTTCCCATTTAAAATGTTCCCTCCCTGAGGGTATTTAAAGTATCACCAAAAGAGAAATCCTCTGGAGGAGAGGAAAAGGGATGGACTCCTCTGCATCTAAATCCTCAAAAGGAGAAAAAGCCTGAGAAAATTCCTCTTCATCAGCAGAAATGCTGAAAGAATCAGAACCTGAACAGGAGAAAACCTCAGGAGAAACATCCCTACTCCTTTTAGGGGGAGGAGGCTAAGAACCCCTAATAAAAGTCAACAGATCATTAGCCATTTTAACCATTTCAGATTGAGGGGAACGAGAAGAAACTGGAGCCTGCCTTTTCACATGCTTACAAATGGAAGATTTACCTGCAAGCCTGAAGGACTCCGGAGGCCTGGCAACCGCCAAAGTTGCAGCAGAAGTCGAAGGAAGAAGTTTGCTGTCAGAACGCAAAACGGAGGCCTCTGACACCGGAGTCAGCTTAGCAGTTCTGGCTCCGGCAGAAGAGGTGACCGGTGACAGGTCTGAAAGCAAAATGGAAGCTGAAGGCCTAAGGGACTCTGACTCAGTCAAGGCCTGCGGTTGTACATCTGCGGACTGCAAGGACTGCAAAGGCATCTCACTGGCTACCGCCTGACTGACGACCAACTTAACATCATCCGAGGACTTAGCTTTCTGAGGCCTGTCACGGTTCTTATCCCTATGCTTCTTTGGAATATCCGAAGCCTGAAGACCGGAGGACACCATACCAAAGAACTTAGGCCAAACTCCAAAATGTCTAGCCACAATCTTAGCCTGACGACGGATAGTATGCGGATTAAAAGAGGCACAGAGATCACAATTGGGAATGTCGTGGTCAAGGCCTAAACAAATAATACAATAGGAATGAAAATCTCTATGGGGAATCTGCTTTCCACAGTTAAGGCAATTATTAACTTTTTCTGACATATGTTAAGGCAAGAAAAGAGGATCCCCAACAGGGTGCTTAGCTGTAGTAGACTTCAACTTTGTAGTCGGAAACCAACAAAGGTAAACTGCCGACCAACACTCGTGCATGAAAAACTTCTGCTTCGGGCTCTGTGGCAAGGAAGACTGAGGAAGTGACGTCGGCTGCCTACTTTTGTATCGGACGCCCTTTACAACTGATGGCAACCGACATCATTTTTACTTACCTTTGGTATTCTGGCCGATCGAGGGCTACTGGGAACCGGATAACCCATTTGTTAGGACTGCAACAGTGAAACACAATGAACATTATCTGAATCCCCTTTTTCCCTGCAGAAGGCGAAGACCGGGGTGAGGCATTTTGCAAATATCCTGGGTGCAGCAGAAAGCCCAAAGGGCAAAGCACAGAACTGAAAGTGATATAGGCCTGCCAGGAACCTCAGATATTTCTTGAAAGCAGGCTTTATAGGTATGTGAAGGTAGGCATCCTTTATGTCCAGGGTTACTGTGAACCCCTTTGCAAGGATGAGAGGAAAGAGAGTGGATAGAGAGAGCATCCTGCCATGAGAGGTCTAGAATTGGCCTCCATGGACCTTCCTTTCTGGGTACCAGAAAGATTCTGGAATAGAATCCTTTTCTTTTTGCTTGTGCCAGAAATGGTTCTATGGTGCCCTGTAGCAGGTGCCCTGTAGCAGTAGGATTTGTAGGGCCTGATGAAGGAGGAGTAATTGACTGGGGGGGGATTGTGTTATGCCCGTCCTTGATGGGGGAGTGATCCAGGACATGAAGTAGCCATCCTGTAGGATGGACAAGACCCATTTGTCTGTGGTAATGAGTGACCATGCAGGGGAAACAGTGAGAGAGATGGGTAGAAACAGGGGTGGATGGGGCTGAAATTTTGGCAGGCAGTCAGACACTACCTGCCCTATCAGGAAAGGGAGGCCTTTGGCTGGAAGAGTGAGATCGCCTAGACTGAGGAGGCTGTCTTTTAGCGGGTCTTCTAGACCAGGGAGCAGCAGGCCTGGAGCATCTCCTGATAAATTGGGTCTTGGATGGGGATTTCCTCTGGAACCTGGGAACCAGCGAGACCAGGATAGGTTTCAAATCCTGTAATTCTTTACTTTTTTGTTGTAAAGATTTGAAGAGGTCGGCCACTTTTTCACCAAAGAGTGCTGAGTGGTCCAAAGGTGCATCCGGAAGTTTGGCCCTGAAGTCCTCTGGGAAAAGCTGAAGTCATAGCCATGAGTATCTTTTTAGTACTGAAGCTGATGCAGCTGACCTGGCTGAGGCTTCTGCTGCATCACAGCTACACCTCAGGGAGTGTGTATTCACTTGAGAGGTGAGAGACATCAAGGAAGACAGGGAGGCTTTGGCTGCACAGTCAGGGATGTCTTCTACCTCTTTAGAGGCTTTGTCCAGGAGAGCTAAAGAGTATTTGGTCATATGCATTTTGATAGTTTGTGGCTCTAAAAGAGTCGGCTGAAGTATAAATTTTCTTTCCCAACCTCTCCATGGCCTTTATCAGCAGGGAGGATAGTAGTGGTAGGCAGGTGTTTGGAGGTCCTGTCTGTAGAGATGGAAACAGTGGCTGGGTCAGCAGGAGGGCACTTAAGGAGAAATTTCTTTGTCTCAGGGACTTTATACAATCTGTCTGCTCTCCGGGGAGCTGGAGGTTAGGAGTCCGGGCTAGTAGAGGCTGAGGAGAAAGCATCCAGAAAAGCAGATTGGATGGGAGGAATAGCAAAAGGGCTGGGGTTGTCCATTTGGATAAAGTCATAGAACCTTTTCTGAACATCAGACATATCCAAGGATTGCCATTTAAAGTGGTCTTTCATTTTATTCATAGCTTCCCCAAATGTAAGATCCTCTACAGGGGAGTCAGGTTCAACAGAGCCCTCCTCAGGGGAACCATATCCCAAGGGGGATGAGATCTGGGAAGAGTAGGAAAGAGTCTTCAGAGGAGTCAGACAATTCCTGTTCCTCAAGATGCTCTAGCCTCCTTTCCTGGGTTGGAGGTTTGGGACTAAGGAAGGGAGGAGCAGTGGTAGAGGGTTCTGCTGAAGGCCTAAGGGTCATAATGGCACTGAATAAACTTTGGCTAAAGGACTAACAATCTGGCATGCTTTCAGAGGTAGGAGTGAGATGTCTTGTCTTTTGTTTTTTCTTCAAGGGCTTAGCCGGAATCTGGCTAAGAATAGGCCTAAGGTCACTGATTGGGAGAGCAGAGGCGGTGTCCGTCGAGCTCCGACTGAAAGCTGGTTCTCCCTGGCGTCTAGAGAAGGCATCAATAAATCCTCTGTGGACATGTCGTCCACTCGAGATTTTGCGGCTTCCTCAGAGGTACCCGCTATATCTGTATTGGCAGACGCCAGATCTTCAGTCACGCTAACATTGGCTATGGACTCCTAGACTGTTCAGATGGGGCATCGGGTGTGGCCTCCATTCCTAATGCTAACTGCTTGAGGCATTGATTCTTTAAGTACAGATTTAGGGCTTACAGACGGCGGCATAAGGTCTTCAGGACAAACGAATGGCAAATGGAGCAGTTCTCGTGGTTGTGTTCCCTGCCTAGACAAAAGAGACACTGCTCATGCGTGTCTTTGTGGGGAATCTGCTGACCGCACTTGTACTTAGCGGATGACATTAGCAGACTATAATCAAAAACAAGTAGGACTGAAAGAATCCCCAACGGGGTACTTAAGTGAGTCTTTTTCAATCAGACTTCTGCGAGAAGCAGGAGCACCTGTCATACAACTTGCGGCTAAAAAGTTCTGAGGGCTGGTCCATGCAGACGTCACTTTTATGGCCCATGTTCCTGCTGCCACATCAGATGTCTGACATATCTAGAGGGACTGAAAATCTTTGGATACCTGGCCGGTAGAACTGGAAAGGAAGACGGATAAACTCACATGTAGAATACTGAAACATTGGAATAGAAGGACATCTTTCCATTCAAAACATTTGAAGGACATACTGAGGACCAGATAAAATGCTTTGGTGGGCCGGATTGTGGTCCTAGGGCCACATGTTGGACAGCCCTGCTTTGGATTATCTTGACACATGACAGCATATTATGCATCTTGCTCAGTCATTTCTCCAATATTTGTTGATTATAGATCCCCTTATCTTCCATACCAAAACCCTTGCAAGCATGATCTTCCATACGATAAAAAATGTGGAAAACTGCTGAAAACCCATCACTCATCTTTATTCTTTTCATTATATATTATCTGGAATCTGATCAGACCTCTTGAAACAGTGGTGTATTATCCACTTAATGTATATACCAGTATATAAAACTTAAATCCTTATCCTCATCCAATAAATTGTAAACTACCATAACCAGATTAAAAAGATTTCCTGCATCTCACTCACCCTTAAAGTTAAATGTTAAAGCTTTAGCCATTTAAAGCATTTGTCATATGAAACAAGTCCCATTTACCATAAACAGTATTCTGAACCATGCAACAGGGCTCCGCAATTTAATAAATATTCCAAAACACATACTCTGCAATAGGGCACTTAACATGATCCCAAAATCACTTTTATAAATGGTGCTTCTTGTAATATTTTATAAAACAATACACTTTAAAAACTGCACACAACAGCTAAAAATAAATAGTCATCAAATCACAAGCAAACCAATGCTTGGTATGTTGCAAGATGACCATTTTTTTTAACCATTAAAACACTCCATCAAACCTCCTCTCTCAACACACAATGCTACATAAAATCGATAACTAAAAAACACAGATAAAAGTATTCATACTGTATAACCCATCTGCACAGTGTCACCTGGTTTCACAGCTAGTAGAAGTCCGCTTAGGTTTATACTATCAAAATACCACACTTAAATCGCAGTAAAACAGCAGAAATAGGTAAATGCCATGCTACACATACGGCATTTTACCCTTAAAACTAATGACTGAATAATGTGAAGTGTGACGCAACTGTATGTTGTAAACAGTCTAGTAATGCTGTTAGAAATGTACAACTAAGTATGAATGTTATATTCTGAAATCTGACTGAAATGTACTATACTGAACTCATAAGTGAGTATGAATGTCATATTCTGAAACTTGACAGAAATTTACATTAAAGTGATACATATTTATACTGAACATATAAAATTGATGTGTATAAATGTTATATTCTGGAAACTAACTAAACTAATACTAAAGGAAAACCTCTGCCAGTGTTACCAGAACACAGACAAAAGCGTAAACAGAAATCTGGTAAATGTTATATTATGGAAACAAAACTATTAGAAAATAAATGCCATTTTTCTGTCAGTATTATCTGAACACAGAAAAAAAGCAAACTAAAAACTAGTACTGTTATATAATTGTCTGAAAACATAAAAACATTTGCATACTTCCTTTAACTCCTAATCTGTAGGGTGGCATCGTGGTTCAGCGGACAGCACTGTTGTCTCTCAGCAAGAGGCTCCCCGGTTTGATTCTCAGCTGGGGTGCCTTCTGTGTGGAGTTTGCATGTCTTCCTTGTGTTTGCGTGGGTTTCCTCCCAGATTCCAAAGATATGCAGTAGGTAGACTGAACACTCTAAATTGGCCCGAGGTGGGAGTGTGTATGTGAGTGCGTGGTGTGGATGAACTACCACGGCAGGGCTAGCCACCCATCAGTGTAAACCTTGGCTTTAGATGATTGCCACTGTTGAAGTGACACCTGGACCTCAAACAAAAATGCAAAAAAGTGGTTGTGGATGGATGGATGTATGGATATATCAACAGCAATGAGTGAAAACTCAGGAGTTGTCCCTAACCAAACATGGCCTTGCAACTTTTTAACAATCGCCTTGCACCATAAATTTACTTGTACAAATGACCATTCTACCATCATTGTATTTTTTAACATCAATGAATCTTGTCAGATGTTTAATCAACAAGCCTTCACTCAACATTCAACACGTTTTATTTTACCATTACAGAACTGTAAGTAATCGACCAGACTAGCCTAGCTACATTAGATAACAGAAGTCTAGACAAACAAATATAACATAGTAAATATAATCTTCGCAAACCTTTAAAGAAGCCAAACAAAGAACTGGCATCTTGATGGATGTTACATATGGCTGCTAAGCTACTCTTCTATTAATGTTTGCTTATGTCAACATTAAAACTCTAAGAAAGGTAATTAAAATTGTAGATACTAGAGATATATAGGAATTAATCCCTTTAGAAGTTGTCCTTAAAGAAAACTGTACCCATTTACTTGTATACAAGGGAACACAGGAGCAATAGTAAGCAAGCAATCATGGAGGGTGGGAGGGGGTGGCATAATATACCTAGCCATACACATTATTACATAAATACTTGAACTTTTGTGCAACACTTTTGAAGCACTTAATAGTCCTCATCTCAAACTGAGCATGGCTGTCCATGATCGTCGTCCTGTTCAAATTTGCATTTTCCCATTCAGTCATCAAAACCAGTCTTTAAAGGTAGCCAAAGAGGTACTTTGCTTGACCTGTAGTTGTAACTTATTTTACAGGCTAGGAATACAATGAGTTAGGAAACCATCCCTCTAACGAATCTTATTTTTCAGAGTAAATTTGTTTGTGTCTTTCGGCTTTTCCCGGTTAGGGGTCGCCACAGCTGAACTGCAGTCCGCTAATGATTGGCAGTAGATTTTTACGTAGTGGCTTGCCGGGCCTAACGCACAACCTTCAATGAAGGAACGCCCATTCACGCATGTCGCTACACAGAAGATGCTCTGAGAATCGAACGGGCAACGTCTAACTGTGAGGCGACAACGCTACCGCAGCACCACCACCGCAGCTATTTTTTTATAGGCCCCTATTGTTGGGATTTGCAGAGCCAATGGTTTTGCAAAGAAAATGGAAGTCAGATAGGACTGGGTCTTCCGTGGCTTGAAAAATATGATGGGTATTTCCAAGAAAACGACTGAAGTCACAGGCAAAATCAGAAACTCTAGGTGGTGTCTACTGGTGGAATTGTGTAGCCATCAACTGTGGTGCTTAATATCCTCTACATAGTAGAATATGGATCACACACACTGTGTTTCTCATCAAGAGTAGCCATACAACAGTGTAAAAACTGGCTCCAAGTGATTTGATCACATTAAATATTCTCCAAAAATGGGCTAGGGTAATTGCTGGTGATATGGGCAGTTAAGCACCTAGCCTACTCAAACCAGCATCAGGGACCCATGCCAACAACAGGCAGGGTTCTATATGCTCTATTGGCCTGTGGTTGCCTACCAAACAGCTCAGTAGCCCCAGGTTAATAAGCTTCTGGTCAGCTGCTGTCCAGATGCCCAGCCTGGGTTACCTGAAACACCTATGTTGATTGAAAGCTCGATATAAAACCAATTAACCTGTCAAACATGAACAAAGGATTCCTACACTGAATACAGGTTAAATGACAGGATGCATTTTGGAAATCTATGAGATAATGGTAAGGAGTGGACTGGAAATCCTGTGTATCCACGAGATAAGGTGGAAGGGCAGTGCAGTAAAACCACTTGTCTAACTAGAGTCTACTACTCAGAGTGAGGACAGATTTGAAATGGTGTGAGAACTGTGGTGAAGGAATAATCTTTTGAACAGAGTAAAAGAACTCTCTTCATAATTAGTGACAGCATCATGGCAGTCAAGACTCCAGTGTAAAGGTAGGGCAGTATTCATAATCTCAGCCTATATTCCGCAGCAGGGCTGCGAAGCTGAGGTAAAGAGTGCATTCAGGTGGCAGTTGCAGGATCTACTAGATAAAGCAGGACAAAATAGTTGGCATTGATAATAGGGAATCTGAATGTTCATATCAAGATGGACATAACAGGATATGAGGGCTGCCTGGGTCCATACTGCTGGGGGAACGAGATTAAAGGAGAGGTCATTCTACATTTATGCCTGACAAATGACTTGATGGTGGCCAAAAATTGTTCATCGAAAGAGAGTCACAAGATCACATAAAACAGTGGCCAATATGCAACTCCAGCTGAAATTCTCCTGGAAAGGGCAGTAAGCTAGAATCAGAAATTGCAAGGTCACAACCAGTAAAACAGGTGCCACATAGCATAAAATCACTGCTAGTCACAATCAGCTGCATGCAGTGGACAGAGAAGACTAAAGTCAACAGAGACATAGACCTGAAAGTTGACTGGAGAGAAAGCAGAAGAGTTCAAGGAATTACTCATGGCTTTAGCACCTCAGGAAGAGGAAATAGGTGGAGGTGAAGAAGAATGGCAGCTCCTCAAAACAGCATGTGTGAGGACTACAGAACAGATATGTGGTGTGGTCAAGCCAGGTATGAATTTAAGGTACACAATGAAAGTTGGTGGTGGAATGCAGAAGTCACCAAAAGAAAGAAGAACTGCAGGAAAATGTAGGAGACAGAAAAGACAGACCAGGCTGAGAAGGAATACTGGTTGGCTAAAAAAGAGGCTAAGAAAATAGTGGCAATAGCAAAGAGCAAAATATCAGAGGCATTCTACCTGCTTCTGGAAAGTGACTGCAGATGGCACAAAGAAACTATCAGGATGCAAGGGTCCAAGACAGAAAGATAAAGAAGACGGCCAGACATCATTCATACAGGGACGCCACGTACAACTTGCTCACCAATCCATAGGACATCAAAGGCAGACGGAAGGAATACTTCTAGCAGCTTTTGAATGAAAAAAATCAAACAAACTATACTGCCCCCATACAAAGCCTACAATGACAGAGAAAGAAGAGCCCACCTCTAGAAGAAGTAAGAACATCCCTGGGAAAGCAGGAGACTCAAAAGAGGTCATGGCTGATATGATCAAGGTGTTGGGTAAGCTAAAGGAGCTACTAAGGGTATTCATAGAAGTAAGGAGAGAACAGCATATCCAAGATGACTGGTTAATAAGCATTTCTGTACCAGTGTACATGACCAAAGGGCACAATCACAACTGTGGGCAGCATAGTCCTATCAAACTCTTGTCACACTGAAAAAGTGCTGGAGAAGGTGACTAATAACGGAATATGAAGAGCAGAAGAAAGGAGGATGGGAGATGAGCATTTCAGATTCAGATCAGGACACAGTCCAACTGACCCGATGTCTGCAGTGAAACAAATAGTGGAGAAGAAGGTAAAGATGAGAAAACAGTCCAACTGGGCATTCCTAGACTTGGTGAAAACATATGACAAGGTCCCTAGGAAGATAATTTGGGCAGTTCTACAGTGATTTGAAATCCCAGAAACATTGGTGGAATTAGTGCAGGCTATGAGCAAGGATCTAGTGATACAAATACAAGCAACGTCTGAAGTCACAAAGGAGTTCCCAGGGGGGGAGTGGGGGTGCATCCCACTGCTGCTGGACTACATTAGTAAACAGGTTGAAGGGGACAGTTCAACAAAGCTGGTATATGCAGATGATGTGGCATTACAAACAGTCTCTGAACAAGAATGTCAGCAAATGATAGGGGAATGCAATGCAAAACTGAATGCACAGGGGATGAAACGATGTATATACAAGACAGTTGTTATGACAGCAAACAGGGAAATCAGAAATGGCTGAAAACAGAGAGAAGGGAAGATAGTGGAACATGTTACCAGCTTCAAGTATTTGGGAAAGGTGCTTTAATGAGCAAAGTCTGAATAAAAAGGTCAAAGATAGAATCTGAGGGTCTGTAGAAAATTGGAAGAGTGTTTTAAGAGTAGTATGTGTGACAGAAGAATGCCAAAGACATTGAAAAGTAAGATGCACAAAACAGTGGTGTAACAATTTTTTCTGCACTGTGCAGAAACATGGATGGTGAAGGCAGAACCACTGAAGAAGCTACAGCTGATATAGCTGAAGTGCCTCAGACAGGTAGAAGGATGCTAACTGTGGGGCAGACAAAGAAATAATATGTTAGAGAGAACATATTACAGTGGTTCTGGCACATGTGCACGAAAGCACTATATGATTTGAAGATGATTTGGGAGAGACAGGAATAAGGCAAGAGGAAACAAGAACATCCAGTAAAGAGATAGATGGATTGTGTGAGAGAAGATTTGCGACAGGTATGACCCACCGAAAAAAAGGAGGAGAGTGGCAATGAATTGAGACATGTAGCAACAACTTACACAGCATGCAGACCCTATGTACAAAACTGGAAAAAGAGGGGTGACTATGACTAATGAATTCATGGTCAAAAAGCAACACACAGATGAATTGCTGTAGCTTGTAGGCTACTGAGTATAGGAAGAATTATGCTAATCTATCTAGATAACTAAAATATTTAAGGCATTTAATTTTCCTGGTTAGAAATCTTTAGAGCCCTTCCAGTTGAGCAATATGCTTTGATTTCTATACACAAAAGGGAGCATTATATCCAATGATGGGTCTGATAATGGAAGACTACAGTGGTGGGATAACTTCTTTGGATCTTAAAGATTTTCACTTAGAAACTAACTAGAAACTAACTAGGACAGATGGAATAATTTCACAACTATGGTAGCAACATCATGACCAAATGAGAAACCTGTCCACAAAAGAACCAGGGTCTCTTGATACAGTGTCTGTAAAGAGGAATACCATTTATAACACGAAGAGGCAGCAGCTTTTTTTTTTTTTTGCATTTAGTTTAAGATCATTCTAGTATACCAGGTATATGCATATTCTCGCCCCTGCTTGAGCAGTTTAGTATCGGTGGATAAGTGGATAACAGTGCCCAGCTTGTAGTCATCAGCAAGCTGTCAACAACATTTCTTGGATACTGGCTTGGATGTCTGAAAAATAAAAGTGAAACAGGAGATGGCCCAGCACTGACTATACCCCACTTGCTATGATTTTATATTCAATATACAAATATAAAGGCATTTAACTTGAAGGAAGGCCTGAAGTTTAAACATATTTCTATTTAGCATGAAGTAATGTCAGAATGATGGTGTCTGAATCGGAGTTTAAGTTAGCTATGTATTGAGGTTTGATAAGGAGACTCTGCTTAAAAAAAGCACTATGGGGGGAGAAAAGGCTTTTGCACATATGTGGAAGCCCAAATAAGAATAGTGTAAGCCATCCTTAATGAAATAGGAAGCCTTATCTACCATCTCATCCCAGGTTGACTCATACTGTTTCTCCTTAGAATCAACTACTTAACCAAGTGTTAAAGCCAATTATCTCGATTCGATGTATTTTGGGGTAAGTAAGCACACAGCTTCACACAAGGCCAGCTAGAAGCCTACTTCTACAACTACAAAACCTTTGATCAATTATTTTGCCACCGGCCCATTTTTTCTTATAAATTCAAGTATTTTGATACTAATCTGAAAGTGAGAAGCTACTAGTCTTGGCACTAATTTCATTTCTAGAAATCCTAATTAAATACCTTGTCTTAGGTATCTAGGCATCAGTATCAGTCAGGCCAAGATATTCCTCAAGACCAATGTCCTTCCTGCCTCTACCACGTGAATGGTAAGTTTCATCATGTCTCTCCGTGTGCCCCTCTTGGTGAACCTTGCAGTTCATTCACTCCCAAATGAGCCACCACTAGGTCATAGACATAGCTTTCTAGTTTAAGGGGAACCTTAGGGCCCTGAGATCATAAAGCAGATCACAGTCACTCTGTTCTTGCCCAGTCTGGCAAGTGTGGAAACTGTATACTTACCTACAGAGTCACCTATAATTAAAACACTTCCCTTTGTTGAAGCAGACTGAGAGAGCCGTATAGGCTTAGGCCTGCTTTCCTGGTGACTCCTAGGTAAGCTGTGTGGATTTGCAATATGTTTGAGTGAAGCATGAGTAGGGGTGTGTGTGCGCGTGTGTGTGTGTGTGTGTGTGTGTGTGTGTGTGTGTGTGTGTGTGTGTGTGTGTGTGTGAAGCATGAGTAGGGGTGTGTGTGCGCGCATGTGTGTGCGTGTGTGGTCTTACCTGCTGAAAGCTGGGATCTTTTACAGTTTGTTCTAATGGGCTTTGCCAATTTTTTCTTTACAACCTCAGCATACATTACGGGCCTGGTAGTGTGTTGTGTGTGATGTGGTGTTATGGAGATATGACACCTACCAATAGAGGGCTTATGCGAGAGGTTTTCTTACAGGTTTCTTAAATATTTACATCTCTTGCAGGTTATATTATCAGTTGGTAGTAGCAATGAACAGCTGGCAAGCATACAGCTGTTCCTACACTTCTTAGAACAGCTAACAGGATAAGACTGGCCACAGATGGTGTGATAGCACATGGCTGAGGTGTGCTCCAGAGGGTGAAGGACTAGGGCTGGTTGTAGTACTCAGCAGATGAAGGGGAAACCACTTGCACAGAATCTGAAGATTTATGGATGAAGTACTTAGGATGATGCTCTAAAGTTGGATTAGATCGTAACTAATATGCCAGTATTTAGTGAAAAGACAATTAGGTTTGCCAAGAATGATAACTACTGGTAATCTGACTACTGACTACTACTTTTTTACTATTAGTGCTAGTTTCAGTGCTTACCCACAGCTAGGAATAAATGTCCCTTTACTTCTTCTCTCACAAAAAACAAAGCAGTAGCACTAACCCCAAGCTTGTTCCCGAGAAGCAGGTCACAGGCTCATCAGCAATCAGTAGTCCTGTTGCAGGACAGCAGTTCAGCACAATAGTCAGCCAAGCTGCACAACCATCCGAAATTAAAACTGAACAGGATTCCACCAAAATGGCAGCCAGACTTCCCAGGGAAGTCTCACACACTCACACACATACACACACACGTGCACACACAATGCCCAATCACAGATAGTCATGAACCTTTGACCCTCTGCTGCGTCTCTAACTATGAGCAAAACTAATCTCACTCTACCTCCTAGCAAGCAGTGCTTGTACTTTCCAGTGATTGCTAATATTAGGAATGCGAAGAAATAATGTCCCTCTGCAACTTCTCTCACTAGAAAAACAACGGAAGCATTAATCCCAAAATAATTCTCAGGAAGTGATATGTAGGTTCTCCAGTGACTGGCAGTCTTAACCTACATGTTAACAATTTTAAAAGCAAAATGGAAAAAGGGTTAATACTCTAGGTATTATGGTTTGCACAAAGAGCATGGGAAGACCTGAAAGAAGAGGGCAACTCAAACTTTAATAGTCTAAGGGGAAGGCCTTTATGGGTTCATCTTCTAGTGTTCACTAGTATGAGCAAATGAGATGAGACTGGATGAGGTTTCAAGTCAAATTTACACTACAGATGGGTAATTCAAAAGTCACAGTTGAAAATCATACTGGAGACCGGATGAGTGGGAAGAAGTCCAAAATATTCACATAGCAGCAGACTCAGTGTATTAACAGCTCGTCGAGATTAAATGTTTTACTGTTCTGCTTACCTTAAATAAAAGAAAATTCAACTTCTCAGCTCCTCTAACAAATCAGACAGATTTAATCCATTTGCAGACAGAGAACTGAAAACGCATCTCAGTTAACTGGCCCTAACCAAAAAGTTTTAAAACTCCAAGAAAAACGTGAAAGCAAAACAAAAAATAAAATACAACTGCTGCAATAAAAATAAAAGAGTTAAAGACAAGAAGCAATACAAATAAGCAAACCTTAAATGAAAGATTTCAAAATAGCCAAACAGCAGCAACGCCCTTCCAAAGATAAACCCTTTTCCTGTTCTGCTCACCTTGAATAAAAACATACTTCTAAACGATTCCCTCAAATTAGTTATATTTTAAGCAGCAGTCTCAAAGCACTGGGCTCTCCCAAGGATTAAACCTTTTCCTGTGTTTTTTTACAGTAAAAAAAAAAATCTTGGCTCCTGCCTCAAATTAGCTAGACTTAAAGCCCTTTACAGTCAGGGACTGGAAAACTTGTTAACTGGCCCTATCAGAGATGGCTCATGATACTTGCTGTGGGGATTAATCACCTCCCAGAAATGAAAACAAAGAAACTGAAGTTTATTTTTTAAATTTTAATTTTACAGTTATCGGAACTTGCAAAGCTCCAAGACCTTACGAGGTGCCTTTAAAAAAAAAAAAGAGAGATTGGCTTACTCTGTCTGGCAGTTTTTAAAACAGTTCGACCCTACAACTACTACTACTACACCATACTGGGAATAAGATATTTACGCTTTATTACAGTACTTCCTGCCTTCGGTAGATGGCAGAAGTTTCACTAAAAAGCAACTCATTGAGCTGCTGAATGAAGAAACTAAGAGCCAGGCTGCCTCAGGTGGCTGGACCACATTGAGGAAGCCTGAGAGTGAAAGTAAAAAATTAAACTGATTGCAAAGAAATATCACCATGGGAGCAATTTTTTCACAGTTTCTTCACTGCTAATCCTTCAAGTGCCAGTTACTTTTTTTTTTTTTTTTTAGAAAGTAAGCATTTTAAGTGAGCGGCTATATCTGTATGTAGTATGTGTGTGTGTGTGTGTGTGTGTGTGTGTGGGGGGGGGGGAGTATATATTATTTATTTATTTGGCATTTGTTAACTGGGTTAGTCCAACTGAGACAGGGCTCCATTTTCAGTGGAGACCCGATGAGAAAAGCTCCAGAAATATTACATATTTTTACAATAAAAATCAAATCAAAAATAAAAAAAAAATAAAAAATTAAAACCACCATGAAACATAATAAGAACAGTTAGAGAATATCTGTACATAGAGTAGGTTAAATTGACAGGTCCAGAGAATATCACACATGAAGATAAAGCATTAAATCAATTTTTTTTAAAAATAAAGATATATATGAATATATATGCTATGGAAGTGAGGGGAGAGGGAGGTATAAAGGCATATGAGGCAAGTACAAAGAAGTAGAGTAGAATGGGGAAAAGGAGTTAAAGTTGAGAAGAGAAGAGGCGACCCTCTGCAAGTTTTCCAAAACTTTTCTCTTCATTTAGTAGCATTCCAGAAGCTGCTGTAAATGACAGACAGTGATGTATTACAGCCTACAGCATACCACTGTACTGTTGGACAAAGTAGAAGGGGCACATAATATGTTGCTCAGCTTTGGAAATGTACTGTCCTCACTACCATTTCAATTTAATGGTGGCCTACATACTACTGAAGATAAAAATGTTGAAATCAAGTAAAAAAATATTCTGAACTGTCCCTGTTTTCACAGAATATCTTTAATTTTACCTGGTGTTTTGGTTTGTTCCTTGAAAAGATTGCCCTTTTTAACATTGTTGGCACTAACTATTAACAATCAATTGAGCTTTAGACAAAGCAATCTAATGCAAAGCCTGTTATTCTAGCAACTTTTTTATACAAGGACAAATATGTCCCTGATTTTTGTTTTCTATTTAACTGTTGTGCTAAGAGCTTGAACAGCATGTAGAAGCAATGGGGGGGGGCTATGGATTCTGTCCACAGGAAGTTGAGAACATACATTCCTATGTGTCAATTTATTTACTGATCTGATCACAGTCAAATCTCTGGGGAGTACAGTTAGACAACTGACTGTAACTGATGGTGGTCTCATTCTGTGTGTCTGTTATGTGTGCGTGTGTGTATGTTATATATATATATATATATATATATATATATATATATATATATATACATACACATACATATATATATACATATATATATATATATAAATATATATATATATATATATATATATATACATACATATATATGGTTTACTATTAAAATCTAGAAGTGCAGGTGATCGAACGGCATGTGGTAGAAAGAACCATTTCCAAGAGGCACAATGTCGAACCAGACTACTAGGAATTCACAATAACGAATGTGAAGCATCATTTGGTAGTCTGAGTTCAGTATTGTGAATGGTGATCGCGGTACAGTGAGGAACAGGGAATTTACCTTTTCCTCACTTTAGTGCAATCTCAGAGTCGGTATATATAATTTGTAGGGAGTGTGGGGGGCACAGGGGGGCTTGCCCCCCTGCAAAACAGTAAAAACTTGTGCCATTGACGTGAAAGTCTAACAGCAAGTTACACTGAATAGCCTGGGTGACTGATGTCACCTGAAGCTATTTCAAACTACGTGGAATGTGGACATATAACAACTAATGTTCGACAGTGCAGGAAATGGGATTACGTTTCCGATGTTAAGAAATGCCACTCTTCATTTCAATAGTATACGTATATATATGACAAATGACAACAATAATTTGACTTATTTTAATGTTATTCCTATCACATAGCAATTGAAGCAAAACTGAATGCCAGATCCCACAGAAAAGCAGATGAGGTCAGAACTGGGTTAAGAAAATTAGATAAACCTTCTACAGTCTTGTTCTCAAGATGTAGAATTAGAGGAACTAAGCATAAGCATACAAAAGTAAAAAAAAAATCCATGGATGGAGCAATGTAGCTCTGAAGACACCTTACTTCATCTGAATCAGGAAAAAAGACATTTTGCATTGGGAACTTGTGGGTGATATAAAGAAATTTCTTGCTAGCCACTACATATACCAACAAATGTTGATGTTAGAACTGGAAAAGCAAGACAGGATGACCAAAAGAGAGGACTTGTATCCAAGTCTGCTGTTTCTCAGAATATTCCCTAGTGTCTGAAGTATGGCCATCTCTGAGCTGGGTACATATTAGTTCACAGGGTATGGGGGTTAACCTCGCACATTGATTGGGGGAAGTTTGGGGAACAAAAACAGCTTTAAAGGGGAAAAGCGATGTTTGACATTTACTGTTCTCGTAAATTCTGGGTCTTTTTTCATAATTCTGGGGCTTGCAATTATAAGTTTCAGAATTATAACAGGAAGCCAATTACAATATGGCATCCTTCCAAAGGATAGCTTGAATTATCTTGAGACTAAGTGACCCTAAATAAAGTGAGAAAAAGATCTGTGCCCATTTTATTTGCTTAAGAACTCAGGAATATCAGAAAATGAACAGCTAACAGGAACAACCTTCAAAAGAAATGACCTCACCACTTCTGTGAAAATGGACTCCAACTGCCATTTTTCTTTTTGATATACCAGATAACTTCTACACTGTCGGACTACATGATAATTCTGCTGGCAAGGAACTGGGATATGCTTATAAACCTAAGGGTATGGCTTTCATGCACCAGAACAACTTCAACCACATCAGTGGAAAACCACAACATTTGGTTATGCTCAGTCCTAAAAGAACATACATTCTGAAGTGAAAGCCTGAAAGGTCACAAGCACTGTGGAGTGGTAAGGACAGGAAAAGCAAACGTTGAAAGGAGTGCAAAGGACTACCAAACATTAGTTATCACCAATGTACTGGTGAGACCCCTCCTCCCTTGATCAAAAAATCCAACATATCCCTGCCCTTTGCGTTCTACAGAATTTGCATGTGTAATATGGCACTTGGACACACTTAGCAGCACACTGGCAATTTCGTCTTTCCTGAAAGTTTCTGCCCAAAATAACCAAGTCAATGGAAGGACTTGGAAAAATCCAGTCTTTCTGTCTATAGGTACTACCACATTAGGAAGCCCAGACTAGTCCCTTAGTTCTGGAAGGCATCAAATATCACTCAGGCCTGTTCTGGTACCTGACATGCATCACACAACCACTGATGGGGAGCATAGAATGGTTACCTTGGGGCTTTTTTTTTCCTTTCTGCTAAACCTTTTTTTGAGTATTTCCTTAAATTTATGGTCATCAAAAGTATGGAATGGAAGCAGCCCCTTGTTTCTGGCAATACAAAAAGGTTTTCACAGATGCCTCCAATTCCCCATACATGCTTTAAATGTCACACAGCTTTCTTTTGGAATTTTCTGATTGTGGCACCTCAGCAATGGAAAAGACTGATCTCTGTGTATCAGATGAAGGGGTTACAGTTTCACTAACGGCTCTAGCTGGAGCCTGGAAGGCAACTTATATGTGCTGAAATATAAGATTACTTGCGGCAAGATGAATCGCTGAAAGTGAGAAGCCTGCAGGCTGGACACCTAGTACAAAAGTGATTTAAGATACAGTTGAACTATTTATGTAAAAAATACCACAAGGGTGCTCTGTCACTGATACTGAAAAGTTCAATTGAAATGCATGACCTTAGCAACCTGGTTTCAACAAGCATTCAAGGCAGCTGGCCAGCTGAATTATATCAGAGCAATAGCAGGCCAAGTTACCTATTTTAGAGGAAGGCATGGGAACCAGTCATTGCAGGACTGCCTTCCAGTGGGGACCAAAAAGATGATCAATGGAAGTGTAAACATTTTAGGGGTGTAGCTGGGCAATGGATCAATCGTGTACCTTGTCACAACAGGAAGATGTTTTTGTCTGCCTATAGCTGCTAGTAGAGATGAGAATATATTATGGCCTAGCCACAACAGTATGGGAAACAGACAACTTCCCTTTCAGAGGAACGTGTGCATGTGATGTACATGAGCAAAGACCACACTGACAACACTGCACATTCTGTATGAGGATGGGGAAATGGGTAGACACGAGAACCAGGAAAACAACTATCTGTTCACAGGATGGTGCTGTACCAGGATGTCCTGACCAAATTTGTGTCTACTCTGTCATGACAACACTACAGCTGCTGCTGTAATCTGTGGTGAAAGCAGATCAATCAACAGGGGAGGTGGCATGATATGATGGCAAAGAGACCCTGGGACACCTAGATGGAAGGAGATGAACAAAAAAAAAAAAAAGAAAAACAAAGAAACTAGGGAGACAACCACACATCCTGCACTGAATGCACACATGTATGTTGCATGCACACTACTGTTGCTTGTACAATGGCATCCAAAGGATATGGCTAGGGCACATGATAAAGAAAAACTATGAAACCAACCAAGAAAGATGGTTAAATGGTAACATACTTTTGCTCTAATTACCTGCTGCGGTAGCGTTGTCGCCTCACAGTTAGACGTTGCCCGTTCGATTCTCAGAGCATCTTCTGTGCGGCGACATGCGTGAATGGGCATTCCTTCGTTGAAGGTTGTGCATTAGGCCCGGCAAGCCAGTATGTAAAAATCTACTGCCAATCATTAGCGGACCGGAGTTCCGCTGTGGCGACCCCTAACCGGGAAAAGCCGAAAGACACAAACAAACCTGCTAATACAGGATAGGAGAACAAGGGTAAGGCTGCCACCTGTTTTGTTATGAGCAGGGCAATGGGAGCATTTGCATTCCCTGAGAAAATTATAAGGCTGATTAGGAGGATATATAAGGGATTGGAGGCAAAAATTAAAGTGGGTGTGGTTCTCCCTGACAATTTCTGCTTGAGCAGAGAAATCAGGTAGGGGTGTCCTCTTTTCTTTTTGTTATTTGCATTATATTTAGAACCACTGGCAAAGAAAATAAGAGACTCGAAATTCAAGGATATAATTGGTATAGTAGTAAAAAAAAAAGGCTCTATTTGCAGATGACATAATTTTATACCTGACAAAATCAGAAAAGGACTACACAGTGCTGTGGATCATTTTGAGACAGTTTCAAATCCTTTCGGGATACAAAATTAATGAAGCTAAAACAAAGGCAATAGCTGTAAATTATGTACCCACAAACAAAAAGGTTCAGCAATACCCATACTTATGGAGATATGATAAAATGAAGTATTTAGGAGTATGGATTAAACAGGATTCCAGTGTGGCAGCTGAGAATATGTGGGAAGAGACTAAACAAAAGATGATACAAAAACTGAGAAAATGGAGGCTTTGTTATTTGTATATGGATAATAAGACACAAGCAGGTAAAATGTTTTTAGTCCCTTTAGCATTACACACAGATCAGGCATATTTTTATCAACCAGAGGAGAAGTTGTGGATAACAATTAACACAGAGCTGAAGGATTTTATCTGGGAGGGGAAGACGGCAGGAGTCAAATGGGATAAGCAGATTCTTCCAACAGAAAAGGGCAAATTGGGATTACCTGATTTGAAGGTATATTCTAGAGCTACACAGTTAAGGCTCCTATACATAGCACAGGCAGAAACCTAAAATTCAAAGTGGAAAGAGATGGTGATGAATCGGGGGGGGGGGCTCAAGAAACAAAGAGAGACTGGGATTTTGGATGGAGATCTTTATGGAGAATAAGAATAATTGTATAGAATATTGTATTCATAAAGTAGCAGAAAGCATTCTAAGAACTAAAGCAACATGGGAATGAAGGAAGGAGATTCTGCCGATAGTGAAGATTCCAATTAGGGATACAGACACTAGGCAAGAAGGGGATGGAATTTACTGGAGAAAACTGGCAAAGGAACTAAGGTATTGGGAGCAAATAACTAGAGAGGGAAAGGTAATAGAATGGGATGATGCCAAGAATTTATTTGGACTGCAGGTTAGAGATCACTTTCTCTATCGAGGACTGATACCAGAGTATAGGCAAAGAGAAAGAAATAGAGGTGTCCTAAAGGAAAGACCAGCACTGCCAGAGTTTTTAGTAGAATCTAGAACAGAAGCTGTCATTAAAAAAGGAATAATTAGTACAGCATATAAAATATTGCATGATAACTACAAAAAACAATCAGTGGAAGTTAGAAAGGATGGAGAAGAAAGATTGAATAAGGAATTCAAAAAGAAACAATGGGGGGATATATGTATGTCTCACAAAAATGCAACAAAATCTAGAAGATTTAGGATTTTTGGTTGGAAATGTTTACATAGATATTTTTATACCACAGGTAGACTCCAGAGAATTCTTCCTCAGGTAGAGAGGAAATGTTGGAGGTGTGATGGGAAAGAAAGAGGTAATTGGGAACATATTTTTCTGGGAGTGTAATGAGTTGGCAGACTTTAAAGATTCCGTGCAGACTACTCTGTCAGAGATACTTGGTGAGCAAATTTGTGCAACTAGGGAAATGACTTTTGAAAGCTATGACACAGAAGTGGAATTCCCCAGACCTAGTAATGCCTTGCCAAGTCAAATTATGGTGGCTATCAAAAAGCAATTACTAGAAAATGGAAATCGAAGTCTAAACCAACTTATAAGCAGTGAATATAGTAACAGAGCTAAAACAGCTGGAATTGGGATTTTTAGAAATGTGCCGTGCTTCCATTCAAAGACGGTACACTAATTTCATTCAATTATTCTAAAAAACAGATCAGTACATATTACAGTTCAAATACTTACTTTGTTAGAAGGATCCATTTTGCGTGAGCATATTTCAATCTGTCACTATGAAACACAAACTTCTTACCTACCTGGCATAGGTCGGAGTGATGGCATAGATTGTAGGCAGTGTCTGAGAACGTGTTTCCTCAGCAGTGACTTTGTCCTGCAGTTTCTTCAGCTCACTTTGTAGGGATTTCGATTCAGCCTGTAGCTGTGAAATTTTTTTGTCTTTAACATGCACTAGTTCACTTGCAGACTTGAGATGTTGGGTGCAGTCACATGGCTGTCCTGTAATACAATGCAAGCGTTAAGTACATTTAAAGACACAAAAGTAAAGTAATTTAAACACAAGTGCATACAAAATGGCAATCAATAAGTATATGTTTTCAGAAGTAAATTAAAGAACAAACAACATTTTGATATACCAGTTTTAAACGGCACATATAAAAAAATAAAGTAAGGCAAGTATAACCAGATCACCATATGGCTATTTGGAAATTTTCGTAAAAAAACAGGAGAGACTGAGAAGCACCCATTATGAACCAAATTTATCTCCCTGCTACAAGGCAGTCTATAAACCTTCCATTATCTGCAACTATGACAGCAACTTGGTTATCTCTTAAGATTAATATACACTTACCAGCATAACCTGCAGCATACTAGAGAAATACAAATTAAACTTCTGTTATAGAGTGCTTGTTTCCATGCAATGGGAGATAAAAAACTAATTCAGAAATGGAGAAAATCAAACAGAAAAAAAATAAAAATCTGCCTCTCAAAAGTGTGAAAATGAACAGCTTACTTTATGAACTTTTTTATTTAACACCTTTACTAAATTCTCACATTTTGGGCAATGACTTGGATACACATACATTAATAGAAAAGAAAACCCAGTGCAAAGGTTTTCAGTATTTTCATTCATGACATATTTAAGTTTTCTTTTCTTTTATTTTTCTTTTTAATTATGTACACAAACATGACATGAAATACTCAATTTACACTTTTCCTTAAACCTCACTCCTCTTCCCCCTGAGCACTACTTATAGATTCATAGATTAGTACTAGGATAACTGCCCTTGTGAGCCATTTTAAGCCTAGACAATTATCCCTTGTGAGATTCAAACCCTGCACCTCATGTTTGTAAGGCAAACACCTCAAGCATTAAGCCACCCTCCAAACTCTCTCCATGTACTGTTCGCGCCTTCCCTTTTCCAAAGATAATGCCTCCAGCTGTTTTAACTCTCTCACAATATTCAATATTTCAATTATGGTTGCTTTAGATTTAGTTTCATAGTTTAGTACTATGCTATCTGCCCTGGGGCATTTGTAAGCCTAGCCATAGTGATGTGGCTTTTGCCACCCCATGAAATGGTACAAAAATGTACAGAATAAATTTAGAATACTGTGCCTCTGTCTAGTAGTGACACAATGAAGGTCCCCTTATATAATAGAATAGTTTACTGTGCCCCTGTCTAACAGTGACACAGATGTGACCCCTGGGGTAAATTTACGATCTCCCATCCACTCATCAAGATTTCTCTTGAAGAGAGTCAGTGAGAGGCTCTGCCTAATATGAACTGGGATCTTGTTCCAAAGCATGGAAAGCCTCTGGGTTATGAATCTATCCCTCCAGCATGTCCTATTCATACTTGTGCTGAGGTTCAAGTCTTTATCTCTCGTGGTCCTGATGGATTTGGATTTTTTGAGATGGAGCATGTCCATCAGATCCTGATTGGACATGGCCTTGTACATCAGGCAGAATGCTACTGAATAGAGCTGAAGTTTCTTTAGTCTGGCAGAATAAGACATATGTTGGAGACCCTTGATCCTCTTGGTGAGGTACTTTTGTGGTCTCTCCAGCTGTTGTAAATGCCGGGTGAGGTACATACCAAATGGGGCATTGTACTCAATCATGGGTCTGATGAGGGAGGAGTCTAGGGGTACAATGACATCCTTGGACCTGGATGTGAATCCCTTCATGATGAGGTGTGCAAGGTAGAATGTTTTTCTAACCACTTTGGCAACGTGGGTGTCAAATGAGAGGTCGCTGTCGACTTGGGTCCCTAGGTCTCTGATTACTTTTTCCATACTCAGTGGGTTGCTGTCTATGTGATAATTTGTGGGTACTTTGTTTTTCCCAAAGGGGATGACTATACATTTTTTGGCATTTAGTTTAAGGCCGTGACTCCAGCACCAGTTGTCCGTTTCTGTGAGGCCTTTTTGTAGGATGTATGTGTCCGCTGGTGTATCGACTATGGCGCCTAGTTTGCAGTCATCTGTGAACTTTGTCAGCCACAACCCTCCCATGTTTGCTTAAACATCTGAGAAATAAATGCCGAACAAGAGGGGTCCCAGGACAAATCCCTGTGGGACACCACTTGTGACTGGCTTTGAGTCTGACATTGCTCCAGTGATTTTAACTTTATGGGTTCTGTCCTTTAGCCAGTTTGCAACCCATCTAGTGGCATAAGGGTTTACGTTTAAGCTGTTGAGCTTATCTACGATGCCTGAGTGGGGTATTGTGTCGAAGGCCTTAGCCAAGTCCAGGTAGGCTGTATGGACTGCTTTGCCCTCATCAATGGCTCTAGTGACTGTTTCGAAAAAGTCAACCAGGTTCAAAAGGCAGGATCTGCCCGTTACAAAGCCGAAATGGGTGGGGTCAAGTGTCTGTAGGTCCCCTATGTCTCTGTTTATGAGTTCCATAAGGATTCTTTCCATAGCTTTGCAGACCAGGCTGGTTAAGCTTATGGGGCGGTAGTTCCCAGGGTCTGTAGTGGTACCCCCTTTGTGGAGTGGGACCACTGTTGCTGTACGCCAGTGTAAAGGTACATATCCTGTAGTAAGGCTAAGGTTAAACAGCATTTTTATGTGCGGGTTTAGCTCCTCTTGGAGTTCACGTAGCACACAACCCGGGATACCGTCAGGTCCCATTGATGCTGTGTTTTTAGCTTTGTTGAGGGCGGTTCTCACTTGGACATCTGAGATGACAGGGAGATTACATTCAGCTGGGATAAGTATTTCTTCTTCTGGGGGTGAGGGAGGGGAGAAATTTGCACTGAACCGGTCAGCCAGAATGTTGGCAATATCTGTGGGTTCAGTGTATTTTTTGTTGTTGTGAACTAACTCTGAGCATATCTGAGGGTTTCCATGGGGTTTCTAACATAGCTGAAGAAGGCTTTGTGGTTATCTTTAGTGTCCTTAGCGATTTTTCTCTCAAAGTTGGCCTTGGATGTTTTTATGAGAGAACGTAGTTTTCTGCTAATGTTGATCAGAGATGTCTTCCCTTTATGGGATTTTGCTCTGACGTGCAGTAGCTTCCTTCTTTTGTTATACAATTTGTTAATGGCTGAGGTCCACCAGACAGGACGCTTGCCTTTGGTGGAGAGGGACTTGGATTTATTTGGGATTACATGATCCATGCATTCTTGGAGATGTCCATAGAAAGCATTTGAGAAGGATTCGGCATTGTGGGATGTGGTATCCACTGGCCCAGTGGACTTAAAGGATACCATCTCACTCTTAAGAAGAGTGAAGTCTGCTTTTGAGAAGTTTTTCACTGTGGTCTTTTGTGCTGGGGGTGGAGGTGGGATATGTATATCCAGGGTGATTAGTTTGTTGTCAGATCTCACTAGTGAGGGGTATACCTCCGGTGTGGAGCATTTTGTCCCCATGTTTGTGATGATCAGGTCTAGTATATTATCTCCCCTAGTGGGAGAGGTGACTAGTTGTTCCAGTGCATTTGAATTTATGAATTCCAGGAACCTTTGGGCTAGGGTGTTAGGGCTAGAATAATGTACTCAATCTATGTTTGGGTAGTTGAAGTCGCCCAGTATGATGGTATTTTGTGATACATTCATATCCTCCAATGTCTTCAGGAAGGCTAAGTGGGGCTCCTGAGATTGGGAGGGTGGTCTGTAACATGCTACCAGTTGTATAGCAGTTTTGCCTATGGTTAGTTGCACCTGTATGGTCTCTGATGCTTCATGTGTTGCTACTAACCTGGAGGTGTGGGTGTCCTTGATGAATATGGACACTCCCCCTCCCTTTGTGGTTCAGCCCGGGTTTTGGGGCCGAAAAGCATGATACGAGGTATAGCCTGGTAGCGCTGGGGTGCTCTCAGGAGCCTTGAACCAGATTTCAGTTACTGCACAGAAGTCGATGTTCTCCATGCTGAGGAGTGCATAGAGTGCCTGCATCTTGAGATTTAGACTTCTGGCGTTGAGCAGCATTACCCTTATTTTTTTTCCATTTTTGTTTTCTAAGGAGGTGGGTTTGTCTTTTGAGCCTTGCCTAAAAAAGGCACTATGGGGGTGGCAAGAGCCTTAGCCAATATCCAGAAGCCCAGTGGTGACAGGTGTAAGCCATCCCTTGCGAAGCAGCGTGGCTTGTCCAACATGTCATCCCAGGCAGACAGACATTGGATCCCCTTAGAATGACACCAGTACTTAAGCCAATTGTTAAAGCTGATCATCTTGTCTTTGTTTTGTGGCATCATTCTTGGTGAGGGCAAGATGCTGCTCAGGGTCAGGGTCATACCAGCCTGGGCTACATAATCGGAGAGCTCCTCTATGTCTCTTTTCATGTAGTCCAGAGAGGTACGTCTCAGGTCATTCACTCCAGCATGAACAATGACGGAGTCATATTTGTACTTGCTTTGGAGTGACCTGAGTGCGTGTGTTATGTGGCGGATCCTAGCTCCCGATAGGCAGCTCACAGTCACCCTCTCCTTGTTCAGCCTGGTAAGTGGGACATCAGTGTGTCTGACTATAGAGTCACCTATTACTAGTGTATCAGCATGGTGTTTGGCCTTAAGGGCTGTGATTGGTTGACACACTAATTTATTGAAGTATGTGTTGCATGTGTTTTGTTTTGAGGTGGTGGATTTTTGGATGTCTGCTTTGGGAGCCTCTGTTGTTTTGGTAAGTTTTTTATTAGAGCCTCCGAGTATGTCTTTGTGTTTTTATGTGTTTGGTTTGCAGTTGTGGTAGGTCTATGTGAGACTGGGTTTGTTGTGTGTGTGGTTACCATCTCCTACTGTCTGGTCATGCCAGCCCTGAATTGAGAGAGTTCAGCCTCCAGTTTGGCTATATAGTTGCATCTCTTACATGTATTTGTGTTTGTTGGGAGGAGGAGAGGGTTGTCTGTGTACATGAGACAATTGTAGCATTGTCTCAAGATATCCAGATTAACCAGCTGAACTGGAGAGGACGCCAGTAATCTACCACTCGACATGCCAGAACAGTATAAGGGAGTGCTGTGCCTTTAAGGGAAGTGGATATTCACAGGGGTGGTAGGTGGATGTAGTGCTTTACTTGATGCGAGTGCTTACTTAGTAGAGAAGTTTTGAGAACAAGTGCTAGGCTTATAGTATGGCAGTAGTCTGATTATACTAAGAGTAGAGCTTCCTTAAGGGAAAATTTGAAGAGCGGACTTGGCGGAGCCAGAAGAAGTTTAACCTTGTTTAACCGGCTGCACTATCGCACAACAGCGCAAAGCCGTGCAAGCGGATTTTAAACAGGGAACTACAAAAGAGCTAGAAATGGTCCAAAACAACCAATTACTACAGCTCTTGTGCTGAGGTCACTTCCTACAGGGACAGGTAGGCTGCTCAAGGCTCCCCACTCCCACTGGTGAGCAAAGAAACTTCCTTCTATCCAAGTAAGGTAATGGACAACACAGGAACTACACCACAGCCCAGAATACAGCAATGCCTGTAACCTGGTCTAAACTAGTTGAGGAGAGGCGGGAAAACAAGGATTATTTTTTTGTTTTTTTGATAGAAACACACAGAAAATGCAGAAACAGTGATAAATCAGTTACAAAGGCTAGCACACTTTAGTGGGCAGCCTCAACAGTTAAATTAAACAAACAAACAAACAAACTTTCGATCAAATTCGACTAAAAAGTAACTTTAAGTGCAGATTTTAAAATAATGCAGATTTCAATTTTTTGACTACTTACTTTTTTGACAGCTAATAGTATTAAACTTAGAGGTCTTACTATGTGGA
>NC_056744.1:1141049235-1141176735 GCF_019279795.1 Protopterus annectens
TTACTAATATTCACTATGCTAAATTTGAGATCCCATCGTTTTTGAAAACTCTGCTTGGCCATGGTCTTCCATAAATGGAGCACACAATGATTTCCAGCAGAACATTTCAAGTTGTATCTGCCTGCTCAGATTACGAATTGTAGTAATTTTTGGAAGATTTCTTGTTGAGAAGCCTCATATCTCAGCCACTCTTTCCTTCATCTCAACCTTTATTTCT
Organism: Protopterus annectens; assembly: GCF_019279795.1. Taxonomy (NCBI): domain Eukaryota; kingdom Metazoa; phylum Chordata; order Ceratodontiformes; family Protopteridae; genus Protopterus; species Protopterus annectens. The sequence goes on from NC_056744.1 coordinate 1,141,049,453, forward strand.
ACATTTTTGACAACTTTTCTGAAAAGCTGCTTGAAAGTTTTTTCATTTAAGTTTATATATTTATCCAGTACTTGACTTATTTAACACCGCTGAATGCAATTTATTTTCTACTCTAAATTACTGGAAACCACTTCCTGTGTTAATGCTGAAACTGAAACCTGAACTTTTATTCTCTTTTTCTGGTCGATTTTATTTTACTTTCTCCAGATTTCTTCTTTGCCAATATCCAGGCATTATAGTGACTAGCCAATATGTGAATTTTTCCCAAATGGTTAGATTTAACTTTTTTTTTTAAACCTCTTTTCTTTTTCACACTGGGAAAGCTCTAATCAACCTGCTTTTCATAGTGCAGTCATCTTGAAATTTCCCCATATATCATGAGCCATACCTTTTACATAACATAGGAAACTGGGGTAAAGCACAGAAGAACTGAGTGCAACATCTACTACATACCCATTCAAGCTTCTATTAAAATCAGACAAAAAATGGTGTTAGGAAGAAAACTAGAAAAAAAAATCAAGAAATATGGTGTGTGTGTGTGTGTGTGTGTGTGTGTGTGTGTGTGTGTGTGCGCGCGCACGCACTCAAAGTGTATTATAGCTTTTTTTAGCCTCCAATCATTATTATGCGGTTGTTCCTGTTTATGCTCTAGCATATGTATAGCAAAACTATAATAATGTTTGGCAAGAACATTTGGTAATCACTTTTATGTCAGAAAGGTGATTATACTTTTATCTGTTCTTTTAAGCCTAATTGTGGTGCTCCGTTCTATACAAGGGGACACTTCTCAACGACCAGACAAGAATCCTTTAAATTATTTTTTAAGACTTTTAATTTCAGAAAACGTAGTACTCATTTCATAGCCTAAGCAGATCATGATGTAAAAGACAAGTGGTACAGACTTTTTTTGGATTTTCTTTATGGAAGTCATGCAAGAAGATTCCAGCCAACAATGTCAGGTGCTGTCTGCAGAATGAAGACAAGCAAATTACAGTGCTCAAAGCAACGGATATTGGGAAGTACTGGGTGCTGCGACTCCATGTAGCACTCTCATGAAAAACTGAGCATGTGGTTTTAGAAGAATTGAAGAAGCCACTAACCTAAGAACTTTTAGGACTAGAGCTGCCAAGTGACAGTGATGATCTAATACAGTGGCTGTTTATTACCTCAGTGACAGGAACTACTTGGCAACTTTAGATGGTGAAGAATAGTACTAAGAATTTGCATTAATTTATAGGCAGTAGCAAAAATAATGCACCAAGGTAAAATCTGGTCATTTCAGGATTGTGTGTGCATGTGTTTGTGTGTATGTTTTTGATTTCTGAAGACATCTTTTTCATGACTGGGGGTGGTAATCAGGGGGTTTCATGTTGTATGAAAAAGGAAAACTGTAGTAGAGTCTGAGAATCTTTGCAGTATGGTACTGACAGCAAGTACAGCTCAAGCACAAATAGTTGACATTTTAAGTTCACATAATTTTAGACTTGCTTGAGTGCTTCTCCATTTGAGATATAGTGCCTTAAAGCTTTGAATGAAAAAAAAAATAAAAAAGAAGGCTGAAATGCAAAGTAAACTAACATTTTACGTGTCCTGCAACACTGCAAAACTTGTGACATGCAATGTAACCATATACAGCAATATTATAATTTTTATAATATAATCTTATGTTCAGAGTTGGCCTGCAAGGACACACCATAAACCTCTACAGGTAGTGGAATCTTTTTATACCATCTTGAATCAGGATTCCAGCTTTAAGAAGGCATTCATTTAGTAAAGGAAATCTCACCATTATGGATACATTAACTAGCATCACAGACCAAATATTGCAAAAACACATCTACAAATCTTACTACAATTTATACAGGTTAACCCTTACAATATGACCCTCAATGGCCTCTAATTCTGAGCTCCCCGGGCCATTTAATCCTTTTATAACAAACATTATTTTCTGCTACAACATGAATTAGCCAAGGTGCCATCTCACCATGCTCATCAAGCACAAGATATACCTTAAATAACTTCAGGGAAGGCATGTTTTAAAGGAATAAAAAGTTTTAATTACTCTCATCTCTACAAGAGAGCTTTTCACTGGACTCCTGGTATGGCAGAGCGACCGTAAACTACTTTCCAGTGAGCGATCTCTGGATGCTGTAAAGAGATTATATCTGACCTCTCCATTTGCACCATTAGTAAAAGAAAAAAAAAAGTCTGATCACACATGGTGTTATGGAAAATGGGCAGTAAGGGTATAAAACAAAGTAAAAACAGCTGCTACAAGAAGCGATTTTGCAGCAAAGTGAGAGGCCCGACCACATGGCAACAAGCATGAAGCAGTAATCATGATTGGAGAGTAGGCTTCAGGAGCCAGAACACAGATTGTAGGGCAAGATTTACAAGATCAGCTGAAAAGTACAGTTGCGTACCCACCATAAATGTAGATGTTCGAGTGTATTCACTGTTGCAGTCATTACTCTTGGGTTATCCTGCTGGTAGGCTACCCTCAGTCGACCAGAATTCCAAAGTCTAAATCCGGCGTGGGTTGCTGTCGCCTCTTCCCTGAAGATGCAGCCAACACCATTTTCTTCAGTTTTTCTTGCCCCAGATGTCAGGTGCCCCCAAATTGGTAGGCTGAAAAATATGCCAATAAAAATGCATGCACAAAAATAACATTTCCTTCATCTACAAGCAAATATACCAAATAGGTTGTATAGGATAGAGAAGTGCAGATAAGTCCCAGCAAAGAAAAAGGGGGATGGTGGGTGGGTAACCTGGACTGCAACAGTGAATACACTCGAACATCTACATTTATAGTAGGTACACAACTGTACTATGTTCATCGTGTTTCACTGTTGCAGTCATTACTCTTGGGTTGAATCCCAAAGCTGAGGAGGGGTGGCTGGGCTAAATAGGATTAGGAGAGGCTATGAGGCCCTGCAGAACTGCAGTGGCAAAGCCTGCTCTGGACTTAGAGTAAAGAGGTAAGTGGTAGTGCTTTGTGAAGGTGTGCACTGAACTCCAGGTTGCAGCCGCTAAGATATCTTTGGTTGGTACTCCTCTGAGGAAGGCTGCTGAAGTGGTTGCTGCTCTGGTGGAATGACGCCTAATGCCCTTAGGCACTTATTTGCCATGTTGAGAATAGCAGAAACGGATGCAACGGCCTATCCATTTAGAAATAGTCTGTTTTGAGATAGCCTTTCCTTGTGATCCTGCAGCATATGACACTAAAAGTTGCTCAGTCTTTCTGAAAGCTTTAGTTCTGTCCAAGTGGAAGCCTAACTGCCTGTGTATGTCCAAAGAATGCAGAATTTTCTCACCCTTGTTCTGTGGATTTGGATAAAAGGTAGGAAAGTGAATGGTTTGGTTGAGGGCCACACTGGACACAACCTTAGGCATAAATGTAGGGTTTGTCCTCAGAGAAACCCTGTCTGGATGAAAAATGATGAAAGGTTCCACAGCCATGAGTGCTTGTAACTCTGAGATGCTCCTTGCAGAGGTTATTGCTAGGAGAAGAGCTGTTTTCCAGGATAAGAATTTTATATCTGCTGTTGATGCTGCCTTGAAAGGAAGCAGTGTGAGTTTTTCCAAAACATAATTGAGGTCCCAGGCCGGAATTGGTGCTCTCCTTGAGGCCTAATGTTTTTGGCCCTTCTGAGGTACTGCCTTATTAAAGGATGAGAAAAGATAGGTGGGTTCCATATTGTAATGGGTGGAAATGGTAGAGGCATGAATCTTAACTGATGAGAAAGAAAGGCCTTTGTTCAGCATCTCAGTTAGGTATTGTAAAATCTAAGGGATATTTGGTACATACGTGTCAATGCATTGTTCCTGGTTCCAAGCACAGAATCTCTTCCATTTTTCTGCATAAGATTTTCTGGTACTGGGCCTCCTGGCCTCCAAGATGACATCCATAACAGCTTTTGAAAGAGGAGTGTTCTGAATGGCTACATTATCCACCATGCTGCCAGATTTAAGGTCCTGAGTTGGCTGTGCAGGATCTGATTGTTTTGTTGGGTCAGCAAGTGAGAAGTTTGAGGCAATATCCATGCTGGACATTGAGATAAGCTCTTTAGGACTGGGTACCAGTGCTGGCGTGGCCAGTCTGGTGCAATTAGTATCATTTTTGGCTTCTCTTGCCTGACCTTTAGGAGTACCCTGGGAAGGAGAGGCAGTGAAGGAAAGGCATATACTGTTAGATTTTTCCAGCTGAAGGATAGGGCGTGCACTTTCCATGCTTGCTTGTGATAAATCCTTGTGCAAAATCTCTGCAATTGGCAGTTGTGAGGGGAGGCAAATAGATCTATGTCTGGGCATCCCCATTTCCTTATTATCATGCTGAAGACTTGTGGATCCAGTTTCCATTTGTGGGGATCCAGGAGGTTTCTGCTTAGTTTGTCTGCCAGAGTATTTGTTTTTCCTGGCAGGAATTGTGCTGCAGGTGAACTTGAAAAGCCAATGCTGTGTCCCATAAGGTAACTGCTTGTCTGCAGAGGGGGTAGGAGTGTGTACCTCCCTGCTTGTTTATGTACCACATGACCGTAGTGTTGTCTGTCTTTATCAGCAACTGTCCTGGATGAAGCAGGTCCTTGAAAGCTGTCAGGGCATTTTGAACAGCTAGCATCTCTTTTTGATTGATGTGAAGATGCATCTGGTTTGCAGGCCATGTACCCTGAATACATTTTCCTGCCATATGGGCCCCCCAGGCATAATCTGATGCATCTGTTGTCAGTGTCTGTCTGGCTGTGGGTAAACTGAATGGCAGACCCTTGTTGTGGTGACAGGCTTCTGCCCACCATCGAAACTCCTGTTGCAGGCAGGGAATGAGTGCAATTACTGTCTCCAGGCTGTGACAATGCTGAGTCCAAACACTTTTTAGATACCATTGTAGTTTCCTCATATGCAGTCTGGCATATGGAATTAGTAGAATGCAGGATGCCATGAAACCCAAGGCCTGCAGGATTTTCCTTGCAGATAAGTGGGTTTTTGTTGCCAATTTCTTGAAGTAAGTAGTCAGTTGCTTTTGTTTGTTTGACGTGAGATAAGCCATCTGGGCAGTTGTATTTAAGCTTGCACCCAGGAATAATATCTCTTGAGAGGGCACTAGTTTTGATTTCTTTTCGTTTACTGTGTACCCTAGGCCAATTAGTAATCTTTTTGCAAATGCCAGATGCTTTAGAAGAATGCCTTTGTTCTCTGCTTGAATTAGGCAGTCATCCAAGTAGGGATATATTTGAATTCCTTTTTGTTTGCAAAACGCAATTACTGGTGCCAGGTATTTTGTGAAGACCCTGGGCGCAGTAGATAAGCCAAAGGGCAGTGCAGAGAATTGGTAATGCATTGAGCCAGCTATGAATCTGAGGTATCTTCTGCAAGATTGTCTCCGATTGGGACATGCAGGTATGCCTCTTTTAGGTCCAAAGTTACGAGCCAAGCCTTCTTGCCCAGCATGGGCAGTAGCTGCTGTAGAGTCAACATCTTGAATTTTGCCCATTGATTGTGTGGCAGGTCTGGCTGTCAAAAGAAAATTCTTTGGAACTGGTAGAGGAAAGTCATTGGGACGGTTTCCTGTAAGGCTGTGATTTGTCTTCTCCGCTTTTGGAGGTAGGAGCACCCCATTGTTTAGGCTTGTATGAGCCTTGGGGCTGAGATCTGCCTCTGAGACACCTGTATCTGCCTCTTTGTAGTCTGTCTGACACTGGAAAGGACCAATTTTTAGAAGGCCAGTTCCTGCTAAACCTGGGTGGCTGTACCTGTAAGAAATCCTTGACTGTCTGCATGGATTTTGCTTTATCCTCCATTTTTTTCAACACCTCTTCTGCTTTAGTACCAAACAAAGTATCATGCTGTAATGGTGCATCTAATAATTTTGCTTTAACATGATCAGGCAGATTCGGTTCCTTTAACCAAGCATGCCTTCTAATAACAGAACCTGTAACACCGGCCCTGCAAGAGGCCTCCAGTGAATCATATCCACATTGCAAAGTACGCTTTCCCACTTGTTCAGCTGCATGCAATAAATCCTGCAATTCCTTGTTCTCTGAACATTCAGTATTTGTCAACAATTTCTGTTTAAGCAGCAACATTAAATATTGCTGATATTTAAGCATATGAAACTGACAATATAAAACCCTTACAGCCAGGGTAGCAGAAGTGTAGACATTTTTTCCCCCATCTGTCTAGAGCCCTAGAATCCCTAACAGAGGGAACAAGGTTTTTTGCAGTGGAAGCTTTAACCCCTTTGGGACCCTGAGATATAGTTTCTGGGTCAGCAGTGGGGTTTTTATATAGGAATTTATGAGAATCCGGGACCCTGCAGTATCTGTCTAGCTTAGCAGGTGCAGGGGGTAAAGAGTCAGGGGACAGGCTGGATTCTGAAAATACATCATCTACAATGTCTAGAACAGGTGGAATAGCAAGGGGTCTGTGCTGAGGAAGTAGCAGAAAGTCTCTGAGCCTTTTCTTAGATTCAGAATAATCTTGGCTCTCCCAGTGGAAATGCTCCCTCATGGTATGCAGGGTTTCCCCAAAAGAATAATCCTCAGGAGGAGAGGCTGAAGGAATGGATTCTTCAGCATCAGAATCCTCATAGGGAAGCATGGTGTTATCCTGTTCAAAAGAGGAATCAGAGGAAATAGAAACCTGATCAGAAGAATCATACTCTGTCTCTTGCCTAGGCCTCTTATCAGGAGGGGGATGGGAGCCTCTGATCAAAGTAATTAGGTCTGTTTTTTAGGCATGGAAGTCTGAGTAGGAGAATGCTGTACTTGTTTCTTTGTCTTTAGAGCTGCTTTAGTCTTTGTCTTTGAAGCTGAAGATGGCTTAATATATAGTTGCGTAGGTCTGAAGACACCCTCAGAAGCCAATGCCTGCTCAGCGGCTCCAGACCCATCTGAGGGAATGATTTCTGAGTGTCCAATAGCTTGAGTATCCAGAGGCCCAGTCGGCTCCACATGGGAGTCGGAAGCGGCCTGTGGCTCTGAGGTAGCAGGCGCCAGGGGCTGCGAAAGCTCCTCACTGAGAAGCAGCAAACCGGCGACTGGCCTAGCAGAGGCCTCGTTGTCGGTTTTGGACCTTGGATGCCTATACTTATCCTTGTCCTTGTGTTTTTTGTGAACTCCGGTTGTTGGCTGGTCTGACGGCATTATATAATTAAATCTTCGGCCAAAGTAATGAAATGCAAAATCGAACCAACGCTTAACAGTGTGTTGGTTAAATCTAGCACAAAACCGACAGCTAGCAACGTTGTGATCAGGGCCTATGCAAGGAATACAGTAAGAGTGAAAATCCTTATGAGATATTTGCTTCCCACAAGAAATACAATTGTTAACTTTTTCTGACATCGGTCTGGAGCAAGAAAAAAATTGCTTTAATGAAGACTTCGGTTCTGAAATTCGGATGTGAAAATCTCAGGAGTCGGCCGACCGGCACTTGCGAACTGCTTTTGCTTCGGGCACCACGCGGCAAGAAAGACTTAAGAAAATGGCGTCGACTGCATCTTTTATACCCCTGGCGCACTGACATCAGGGAAGAGGCGACAACAACCGATGCCGGACCTAGACTTTGGAATTCTGGCCGACTGAGGGTAGCCTGCCAGCAGGATAACCCAAGAGTAATGACTGCAACAGTGAAACACGATGAACATCTAGTTGTGCTGGAGGATAGAGCCGAAAGAATTTATGGTTTACATCGATCTCTGAAAAGCTAGAAGGGTATATGACTGCAAGGGCTGCATTCTGGGCTGCCTGTATCATTGGATGTGGATTCCTAGTAAAGAAATAAGGATACAGAGCACAAAGTACAAGCTTGGGGCAACGACAAAAAGATTTCGCAGACCGGTAGTCATGAAATTCCAGTCATACGAGCTTAAAGAATGTATATTATCTTTGCTTAGGGAAGAAGGGGGGGTACTGAAAATTGGTCAGGGGCAACTGTATGTGGGCAATGATTATTCAGTCACCATAAGGATCCACAAAAATAAATTCTTACCAGCAATTAAGAAGTGCATACAAGTCAGGCTGCACTGTAAATTAATATTTCCAGCTATTTTGAAGGTTTTCTTCCATGGGACTGCCAGAACCTTTATGGAAGTGGGTAATATCCAATCCAGCATACAGAAAAAAATGGAGAATGACTAGAGTCAGCAAGATGGCATGAAGACGGTGAGGAAAAGTAGTAAAAAAAGAAGGGACAGAGAAGACTAGCAGAGAATGCAAGTGAAGCCCTTCCCTGTTTTTCAATAGAGAATGAAAGACGAGCAACAACAGATCAGGATCTCCTCACAGATTATGCAAGAACCACTTCAAGTAGCAGAATAAGGGACTGATCAAAACTCCCAGAGACATCGCCAGTGAACTGGTATTTTGTTCAGTACCAATATAAAGGGAAAGACAAAACATGTGAACTTGGACAGCCTAAAAGGAGAAGAGGTGGACTTGGACTAATTTAAATGATTTTTTTTTCTGTTTGTTTACCTTTTTTTTTGTTTGGGGTTGCACTGATGAAGATTCTCATGGAATATTTATCCAATGTGGGATTAAAGTTATGACTGTTCACTAACTTAACAAAGCACATTGTACTTTAGCTAACACTGTAAAGATATGATGGGGAGGAGTTATTTGGATGTCTTGTGGGGGAGATATGATGAGTTATGTCTTACTGAAGAAGGGGATTACATCACCACAACCCTAAAAAGATTTGCAAGACTAAAAAATAATACAGCATATAATATATACAAATAAAACCTCTTACATATTGAAAGAATAATTATTATGATTACTACTAGCTGAGGCACATGTTCGTTTTTCAGCAGACAGGATGAACCACTAAGAGAGGACTGAAGGGGGGGTTCCAAAGTAAGTAATGAGCCAGTCCAAGTAAAAATAACCAAAAAAAGATATGAGCACATATGAGAATTAAGAAAAACAGTCGCAACACTTCGCTGGAAACTAATAACTGTTTTAATGTCAGAGTAGCAAATCGACCAACAACTAAGCGCTTTCACCTTGGATTCCACTGGCATCAACAGAGTTGTAAACAAAGCCAGGCGTAACAGCTTAAGTACCCTTATAGGTGAAATAAACAACCAATCACATTCTTCATACAATTAATGCAAGAAATTAACTAGTTTAACTTGTTAAAGACATATCACTAAAAGTCAAGATTTTAAAACTAGAACTGTCATAGAAATAGTAAAAAAACATGATACATACAGTTTAAAATACATTTTTAACACAACAAAAGCGTAAGTCCAAATATAAATACAAATACCTATCAAAGTTTATAATTCCAAAAGTGGAACATAAAAAACAATGATATTAATTCAAATTAAACAAGCCCTTTGTTTTAAAATGGGGGCTGGTGATATATTGTCATTAAGTCCTGGTGAAACACTGGCATTTAACTTTATCTGCCATTTACTTTCCCTTGCTGGTACTTCTAATTTAATGTCACCACCCCTCTCATTTTGTTGAACCTTGTCAATCACAAAAAAAATTAACCTTTTAAAGTTCACACACTTATTACTGTAAACACAAAGAGCATTATATGAATCCCTATTCTTTATTGCCCTTAAATGTTCACTAATTCTATCTCTTAACCTGTGCACAGTTTTACCAACATAAAAAGATGTACAAGACACACAGGTAGCCAGACAGACCAACACGGTCGTGTTGCAGTTACATTTCCCCAGGCATCTAATAGAGTAATCATAATTCCCTACCGTGACATATGGCCCGTCATTAATAAACTTACGAAATTTACAGGCACCACATTTCATCATAAGGGAATGATACCCAGCTTTTGAGTTGGTTATAAACTTCCCCTCTAAAATGTTCTTAATATTTCTGCCCCTACTATAAAACTATTCGGGGTTTACTGCCAAGAAGTTCCTTGGTCACTTCACAGAAACAAGTGTCCCAACATCTATTGACAAATGAACATATATTATGGGAATCTGTATTGTAACGCGAAAACATCACATCTGTAGTAATATCTCTAGGTCTGGTTTGTGTCTGGGCAACTGTAGTGTTCAATACGGGGATAAAGTATGGGTACTGGTGTTCAATATGTGGATTTTCAAAGTCCACCGTCACCTGCCTAGATGCCTCCGTGGTCTCTCCGCATAGTGTGCTTGCCTTTGAAACATTAGTACTACCACTTGGGCTATCCCCACTGTGCCACCATTTAATTCTAAATTTGGACTGCAGACATTCCTGACATCCCTCCAACTATCTACAGAAACGCGTCTCCCTATAACCTATAGTAGGTGTCTGCATTCTGCTATCAGCTGTTATGTTTCTGCTTTCTAAATGTTCTGGGTGACTTCCAGGGCTAGCACACTAGCGGCTTGACCGACCCGAAGACGCCTCATTCCCTGTAATTTGTTCCTTTCTTCCTTCCAATAGAATACTTCCCCGTAGCTGTTACCCAACCCCAGTGTTTTCACCACTTATACCACTAGATGGCAGCATAAGTCTGCAGCATTTTTAGCAAAAGGGTTAAGAAGCTAAACTGAAAAAGGGTTAAAAAGATGATTGTTTTTGGTGGGACTCTTGCCTCTTCCAGCGGGGGCTGGCCCCGCTCCGTTCGCCTGAGCTATGCTCGGGCCCACTTCGCTCCCCTATCCTATCCCCATTCCCACCCATCCCCATATCAAATACATTTATACTTAACCCTGTCACACCCACCACCAATCATACTCCTCCACCTCACAACACGTCCCACAGTTCCCAATCTACCATATCCCACACCACACCCTCCTAAATACCACCTCTCACAACACCACACACTCCCTACCTCCAATTACATTACTTTATCTATATACTCCTCCCATTACCAATTCTCCACTTGCACACACTCCTCTATTCCCAACCCAACTCCATCCCTTTACCCCACCTCACTTCTTAATTGACCACTCCCTACCAAACTTTCAGTATATTATTTACTCCTCCATACAATTATACATCCAAAGCTGCCATAGACTCCTGTATCCTATCTACCCACTACCTCTAACCCACTCTCAACAACTTACAGCTTAGCCTCATCTAGATAAAAACTCAACTATATCTCTTCTGTCCAACATCTTTCTCACATTCACTCTCCAATTGTCTCCTGCTTACACTAACTTCATATCATACAACCTATCTTCCTCTCCCACCCTCCCCCACTACATCAACTCACTATCACATCACACCTAGCTACACAACTATCTGCTCTAGCTTATATCCAACTAATCCTATACTACAAAAGGAAGTTATTCTGCTCCCCACACAACACAGTACTATTTTTCACCAAGATCACAAACTTATCAACTACTCAAAAAAGAAGCCTCTCCCTAGCTACTTCCCTATTCTCTGTAAATTAACCCTCTGTGGTGATATACACCCAAATCTAGGCGCCACTCCCCCTTCTCTTAACTCTCCCAGCTACACAAAATGTTTAAACTTTACCACTCAATCTCCAGAGCATTAGTAACAAGATTCCTCACCTGCATGCATGGCTAAGCCAACACAAACCTGACTTCACTGCCCTCACTGAAATATGGCTAAAGCCAAGTAACACAGATTCCAAAATCCTTCCACGAAACTTCTCCTGCCTCAGATCTGACAGACTCCACAAAAAAGGCGGTGATGTTGCTTTACTATACCCAAGCACCTATACAGTCATTCCTTACTCTATGCCTAGTCCTCCTTTCCCTTCTGCTAAGCTATTAGTTACTTTCCTCAAACTTAATAACAGCAAAAGCCTTTCCATTATAGTTATATACATTCCCCCAGGTAACAACTGCACTATTTTAGAAGACATTCTAGCCTGGACAACCCTCAACATACAAAACGAAACTATCATTCTAGGCGATGTCAATATCAATTGGCTAGACGTCACCAATAAAACATCCTCTACAAATATCAACCTCCATACTTACTCCCAACTTATATCTGATATTACCAGACCACACAAAAACAAAGGGTTAACCTTGGACTGGATCCTTGTTTCTGAACCAGACAATATCTCCTCCTCAGGCACTCTCCCAGACAGTATTAGTGACCACTGTTCAGCATTCATTATACGGAAGCCTACCTCTACACCCAGCCCTCACCAATATAGATATTCCAGAGAATTGTCTAATTTCTCTCATGATACCCTCAATGACATACTGCAGAAAACAAACTGGAGCCCACTAAAATCTCTTCCACTCAATGAAGCGGTAGAATTCTTCAATTCTACAAACCCTAAACAGTCTTGCCCCCCTCAGACTAAAGAGAGTCAAACCTAAACATGCCTGCTGGCTGTCAAAAGCCACAAAGCAACTCATGTCCACTAGGGACAGTGCTTGCAAAACCTGGCAAAAAGACAAAACACCCACCAACTTCAATCATTACAAGCATCTTCGAAATCAAACTAAACGTTTAGTTGCCAAAAACAAACGACAATACTTCCTATCTCTGCAAGACCAGAATAAACAAAATCCCAAAAAATTCTGGGGAATCATTAATTCCCTGCTCCACCCAGACACAAATAACACTCCATGCCCAAACCAGATAAAACCTCCTCTGAACTAGCACTCTTCAATACATATTTTATTGACACCATCACCAAACTTGCAACCACCTTCCCACCCATCAACCGAGACGCTACAGAACCTCCACCATCTCACAATCCTTCAACCCCCCCACCCTACTTCTCTTTATCACCATCCATCATCCACAAACATCTCCTGAAACTAAAACCTTGTACAAATGCCCCTGATAACTTACCTTCAGAATACCTAAAACTAGCTGCCCCTTCCATCACCTACCCTGTCAGCATCCTCCTCAATACGTCAATTCAAGAATCCCGCATTCCAGACATCTGGAAGAAAGCATTTGTCATCCCCTTGCACAAAGGCGGCAAAAACTCAGACATCACAAACTTCCGTCCTATAGCCATACTCTCAGCTATCTCAAAAATACTTGAGAAATGTATCCACACTCGGCTCCTAAATCACTTAGTAAAAGACCAATTACTTTCTCCCGCTTGACACGGATTCAGGCCCGGCCAGAGCACCAACACTGCCCTTATTTCCTTTATAGATACAGTTAATAAAGCTCGTGATGCTGGCTCCTTAGTCTCAGTTCTCTTTCCCGATCTTTCTAAGGCATTCAATACCATTTCACATTCTCTACTAATTACCAAACTCTCTAACCTAGGTTTACTCCCCCCCCCCTTCAATGGTTTACCAACTACCTCAATAACAGGCAGTAATCCGCCAAATTGCAACACTCCTTCTCCCCTTTCATCCCTACAAATACAGGTGTTCCCCCGGGGTTCTATACTGGGTCCCCTCCTTTTCAGCATATTCATCAAAACTTCCATCAAACTCTAACACAGTTCCATCATCCAATATGCTGATGACTCAACAATATTTTGCTCCTCTAAATCTCTCACCAAATTAGAGCATCTGACCCCAGAAGCATTAATCTCTACTGAGGTCTGGATGTCCAAGAATCACCTAGCTCTTAACCCCAATAAAACTAAACTGCTATTATTTACCCAGTCAAAAACTAGCCGTATCGACAAATCTCTATTTAGTGTCACTTCCCAAAACAACACTGTCTTAGAAGTTGTCCCTAGTACAAAATTGCTAGGAGTCATTATCGATGACAATTTAACTTTTGAGCTTCATATCCACAGTAACATCAAAAGACACATCAAAAGCTGGGTGCCCTATACAGGCACAACTACTTCCTCAGCCTCTCCATCAAAAAGGCCCTAGCCTCTTCATTTCATTTCCCTACTCTGCAGTATGGCGCCCCCATCTTCACCAACCTACAATCCTTCCTAAAAAGAAAGCTTGACTCCTGCTACAATAAAAACAATAAAACAGTAGAAATGCTTGATGATATTATTAGGAACAATGAAAGTAAGTTAAATGTCTTGCAGAAAGAAATTACTGCTTTAAATCACAACATTGTTAGTGATTTACTGTTTTTACAGTATAACCAGTCTTATCAGAAAGTTTTGCGTGACGTGGATGATTTTGTTAAAAAAAAGTGTTGCTACTAAACAACGAAAATTAAATAGGGAAACTAATGAATACAAAAATAACCAGGCTTACCCACTTAGTAAAGACAATAGCAGAAATGTAGTCAAAGCAGCTGTGAATTATGGCGGAACTAATACCAATAATTTTGCTTCTAATGATGAAAATATCATTGATGGTGTTTTTTTAGAGGCAGAAGCCCAATTAAAGAGATTGGAGCGTCTGAGGAATCAGAAGTACAGAGGTTCCAGGAACAAACAGAACAATGGTCATTACTACAAGAGACAATGGGGAGGGGGGACAAAGAGGTACAACTAACATTCTTTGACTACTTTGAATGTGATTTGGAAACCAGCATTGATTCTGCTTTAACAACTGATGCTCAAGGACATAATGACTTTAGTGACAACGATGTTGAAACTTGTGAAATAATTACCAAGCATGGTTTTACAGTGTACAACTTTAGTGCACTGAATATTGGTGATGTGCATTTTGAACTTTTTAAAAGAGGTTTCTCATTTGTTCCGGATTTCAAATATGACATTGCTGACGTGTTGATTAGTTTAAAACTCTTTGTGAGAAAATTCAATTTGGGATTATTATACAAAGGTCAGTCTAATATTGATTTTAATCAGGACTGTTTGGTGAGAAAAAGTACTTTTATGCCCCCCAAACAATTCCGAGACTAACATTTGAAAGAATATGTGAATGTGAAATAAGAAAAGTTTTGGTAATTACTAGCCACAAATGTGAAGACTTAACTCATGAGGAAAGAAATATTCTTACCAGCTTAGTTTGTGATAAAAATCTAAGAGTTATGAAGCCTGACAAGGGCGATGGGCTGGCTGTAATGACTTAGATAGATTATGTCTCCAAAATGTTTAATATACTGAAAGATAGCTGCACATATTCAAGGGTGTCTAGAAATTAGCTAAATAGAGCATATATGAGAATTGACTATTTTCTTTCTGACGCTCTATTTCAAGGCACTATAGATCAAACTGTATTTGGTTACTTAAGTGTGGACAATCCACAGTTACCTACAGTGTTCGGAATTCCCAAGATTAAAAAAATCTGTATGATCCACCATTTAGGCCCATAGTTTCAGCTTAAGGATCCAAGATGAATCCTCTGGCAGCATTAGATGACAAATAGGCCAGTGTCGTGGTCAGGGAAACTGACCACATCTTGAAGGACTCCTGGCACTGTTTAGAAAGGCTTAAAACTGTAAAAAGTGTAGGCAGCTATTCATTTTTGACTACTGATGTCATTAATTTATTTTCTGTAATTCCACACACTGAAGGTTTGGAGATGTTTCAGGAGAGTTTGCACAATAGTTCATAGATAAAAGCTGATAAAAATAGTGTTCCTTACTGATGTCATGGAACTTGTTCTGAAGAACAATGTTTTGATGTTTGAGGGTGAAATTTATCACCAGATATCAGGTGTGGCTATGGGGGCCAAGTGTGCCCCCATAATCGCCAACCATGCACTCGTAGAATGGAAGAGGAAATTTGTGTTTAGGTCACACGTGTATGACAAAATTTTGTTATACAATCGTTTTTTGGATGATTTACTCATCCTATGGCAAGGGACTGAAGATGAAGCTGATGAATTTATAGAATATTTAAATTCTACAACTGATTTTTTTTTTTAGATTTACTAGTACATGGAAACCTGATGAGATTGATTACTTGGACATTACATTGTTCAAGAATTACAAAAATCAAGAATTATGCAGCACTATCTTCAGAAAAAAGACCTATTCCAATAGCTTGTTCCACTTCAAGAGTTGCCACCCACCACACCAGCTGAAAAGCATAATAAAGGGCCAAATGGTGAGATTATCATGCTTAATAAGTGATGATGCGAACGTTACCAATAAACTGTATGTTTTAATAGGGATGTTCAGTGAGAGGGGATATCCACTGAGAATGTTGATTACAATTAAGAAAGAAATTTTGGTAAAAAGAAACATCTTTTATCCCTATATTGAACACCACAGTTGCCCAGACACAAACCAGATCTAGAGATATTACTACAGAAGTGATGGTTTTGCATTACAATACAGATTCCCATAATATATGTTCGATTGTCAATAGATGTTGGGACACTTGTTTCTGTGAAGTGACCAAGGAACTTCTTGGTAATAAACCCCAAATAGTTTACAGTAGGGGCAGAAATATTCAGAACATTTTAGAGGGGAATTTTAAAACCAACTCAAAAGCTGGGTATCATTCCCTCATGATGAAATGTGGTGCCTGTAAATTTTGTAAGTTTATTAATGACGGTACATATGTTCCGGTAGGGAATTATGATTACTCTATTAGATGCCTGGGGAAATTTAACTAGAACACAACCGTGTTGGTCTACCTGGCTACCTGTGCGTCTTGTACATCTTTCTATATTGGAAAAACTTTACACAGGTTAAGAGATAGAATTAGTGAACATTTAACGGCAATAAAGAATAGGGTTTCACATAATGCTCTTTTTGTTCACAGTAATGTGTGTGTGAACTTTAAAAGGTTCATTTTTTTTTTTTTTGTGATTGACAAGGTTCAACAAAATGAGAGAGATGGTGACATTAAATTAGAACTAGCAGCAAGGGAAAGTAAATGGCAGATGAGGTTAAATGCCAACGTTTCGCCTGGACTTAATGACAGTACATCACTGTCCCCAATTTTGAAACAAAGGGCTTGTTTAATTTGAATTAATATCAGTGTTTATGTTCCACTTTTGGAATTATAAACTTTGATAGGTAATTGTATTTATATTTGGGTTTAGGCTTTTGTTGTGTTAAAATGTATTTTAAACCGCATTTTCCATATTTTTTTTACCATTTATATGACAGTTATTGTTTTAAAATCTTGACTTTTAGTGATATGTCTTTAACTAGTTAAACTAGTGTCTTGCATTAATTGTATGAAGAATGTGATTGGTTGTTTATTTCACCTATAGGGTACCTAAGCTGTTATGCTTGGCTTTTTTTTTACAACTCTGTTGATGCCAGTGGAATTCAAGGTGAAAGCTCTTAGCTGTTGATTGATTTGCTACTCTGTCATTAAATCAATTTTCAGTTTCTAGTGAAGTGTTGCAACTATTTTTCTTCATTTTTTACAAGTTTGCTGCTTGTTAGCACTTGATTTACATGAGAATTAACTGCAAAACAACACATATAAAGGGCACAGGAAAAAGAGGAAGGGAAGGTAGAAATTTAGAAGTTATTATTTTCCTTTATTGTTTGGCTAGGGTGTAGGAGGGCGGTGGCATTTTACAGTGTGTGACAAAATGTGAAAAGATGAAAGGAAGGTGACTTTCCTCTGCCAAGAGCAATTCGACCCTCAGGAATGGAGAGAGACTGGACTGTTTTTTTTTTTTAAACAAGTTACTGTTTTTTGTAAATAAGTTACTGGTTAGGATCTGTTTACAGGGTCAATTAAACTTAGGTTTTTAAGAAAAGTGAACATGTAAAAGAAGTTTCGACAGAGGGTACATTTGTTTAAGGTTTGGCAGGCTAGTCAGTATTAAATTCAAACAAAGAGGCTGACTAGAAAGTTAAGGGCTATATGAAGGGGAAAGAAAGAGAGAAAGAAGGAGCACACGCATGGCCAGCCTTAGGCATAGGCGAACTAGGCGACTGCCTAGGGCGCCATACAGGCCAGCCTTGTAAAGGGCGCAATTTTATCTATCTATTTATTTTTTTTTTATTTTAACTAATTTTTATTGGTCCGTGCACTCTTCCCGGCGCCTTGTCACTGAGTCAAGGAGCCCTCCCACTTTAACAAGTTGATCGCGGTATTAGTAACTTTTCGTTTAAGGAGGAATATGAGTGCACACACTAACGTGGAAGTAAATACATTCTGCAGTCACGCACGAAATTTAAGCTAGAAGTTAAGGGTTGGGGTTAAGACTGTGTATGCTCGTTTGGCATTCGGTTTAGAAAGAAGGTACGTGTATGTGTGTGTCTATGTGTAATTTAAAACATTAGCTTCTGTATGCGAGAGAAAGTGTGTTTGCATGTATGGAATAGGTCATTAGACCATAAAGCGGTACAGACTTCCAATATAACATGTATATACCTTTTATCTTCCCTGTAACTGTCCAGTCACTTTCCCGGGAAGTGGTCAAAAACTACAATTGCATGTTGGTGCTAGAAAGTGTGTGTCATAACTGTCAACTGTTCAGTATCTTGCCTTTTATTTGTGGTCTAATCCTCATAAAATGTTTGATTTTCTGGCAAATCATCAAATACAGAAATCAATAAATGATGACACCTGTCTCTCAACTGTCTCTGATTTTGACTCATGTTTTACCCATGTGTCTCCTAAAATGTGCCTTTTGGAAAAAAATGTGGTGAATAACTAACAGATTTGTTGCAGGTTGTAAATGGTATTAAAGTGTGCCCGATTATTTCTGGATTTGTCTCTGATTCGTTGAGAGCAATAGATGGCAGACAGTTGAGTGTCCGACTTCATATCCTTCAGAAAATGGCTAATGCAAAACCTGTTCTAGACTTTCTAAGAGCAATATTTAAAAATTGTCCCCGATTTATTTTCTGGTCTATATATATTATATGCATATATAAAAAAAAAAAAAAATATATATATATATATATATATATATATATATATATATATATATATATATGTGTGTGTGTGTGTGTGTGTGTGTATATGATTGCCTTCTTATGCTCTGTTAAGCAACTTCATTTATTCCTTTGAGAATCATGGATACGAAGGATACCTGCTGTAATATACATCCCCCCCCTCAGTCTATGACCAGTTTGTACTTTTCCTCAGAGGTTGGGACCTATTCCAGCACTCCTGATCTCTGTCATTTGGTCTCTCTTTGGCTCAGATTGTTATTTATCATTTATGAAGCTTAGCTTTCTACAGATATAGCTAGTCAGTGATAACAGAGTGAGAATGACATGCCTTTTCCTCCTTCTGTGGCAGTCGTGGTCTTGGTCTAGTTATAAAAATCACCTTGGCAAGTCCTATTTGATTTTCTGTCAGTTTGTTCCAGTTTATTGAAGTGTGACTGAATTCTGCAATTGGAGAGCATTTTACCCATGGAGAGGGTAGCTGTCCTTACCCAGTTGGTTTCCTTATACCTGTTTTGGTAATGCATTATGTTTTTAGTCTTATGGTTGCCTGCACACCAGTACAGATCTGCTAACAGATAGGTAGGATTCCATTTACCTAAATCTGTGAAGACACAAACGTTTTTCCAGTTATCCTTGTCATCCCACTTAACTCTTTAGTTGCAAGGGCAAACTATATTGTGAATGTTTTTTTCTAGGCCCAGCAGTGACCTAGTGCCTGAAAAATAATACTTTTTCTTCAGCTTCTCTGCCCAGGAGTCATGGGACCCCCTCATAAGTCCATCTTCATATCGGAGGCTGGCAATGAGAGAAATCATTTATGTCCTTGAAGTCCTTTAAAGAGTACTTAATTGTCAGAAGTCTGGTTGTCTGACAATTTAATCACCATATGGTAGCACTGCAAGAGAATGGAGATTCAGACCTATCCCTCCATTAAGGGCCACTGAATGTCATCTTCTTCTGGGCCCTGGACCAGGACATATACCTTCAGATAGTACATCTGCCAGATCCCCTTAGTTTGTGCTTTTTTTTTTAATGATGGATTTCTTAGGGGCCACACTTCATCATTTTTAGTATGTTCCTTAAGTGTGCTTATTTGCAATCGTTAGGGAAACCAACATATATTATTATGCTCCTTGATGAACATTGGAGACTGTGTTTCCTCTCTTTCAGTAACATAGTTGTATGTTGTCCTTGTCTCCCTTCTTTCTGGTCAAGAGTGTCTTATTTAAAATCTACTTCTACCATCCCTGTTAATCCCTAGTGACCCCTTGTTAACCGGGTAGCCTTAATGTTCCTGTTCCTACACCTCTTAAGCAACGCCCCTTAGTATTCCTCTTTTTCTGTGCAGGGACTTGGGCTATGTAGCCAGAGGAGACCTCCTGCCAAGATATCTTTGGTCCTTATCGCTTCTTGTCTGGTTTCTGAAGTTTTGAAATGGTCTCAAGCACTTGCTGAAGAGGATGTTGTGAGGACTGTATTTTTTGTGATGCGATTTGAAAAGGTGTTTTTCTAACTTGACAGGCGATTAAATTAATTACCAAGGAGTCACCCTCTTTCCTTTGTTTAAATATACCTGAAATGCCAGACTAATTTTATCCTAAAAAAGTTCTTCATTTTAGCCTACGAAAGTTCTTCATAAAAGTTAATTTTAGCCATCTGTGATTTCACATTTGATTTGATGAATATCAGTGGTTTGGCTATCAGGTCAGATAATTCTGGCGTAAAATCTTGCATTGTATTCCTTCAGTGGGAGATTTCTTTTGTTTTCTGTTTTCATTTTGGATTTCAGGCAGAAACTCATTAATGGACATTCTCATTTGTATTTATTTTCCTTTAAAAATAATAGCAAGGAAAATGCCACCATTGCATACTGGCAGCCTACTGCTAGGTTTTCTGTCATAATTCTGGACTCTTTCTGTTGTAGTGTGTGATTCACACCCTTGATGTGACCTTCAGTCATGTTAATATTTCCAATAAGAGTAGATATTCAAGAAAAGTCCCCTCTGTAGGTAGAGTCTCCCTTTTATTATCATCTTATGCCATGGGTAGCCAGGGGGGCATTAATTTTCATTGTTTCCCTTCCTGTTTAAGTAGGTAGTGTTTCCTAGAAACACACAGAAAGGGGACAAAGACCCATGTTTGTGCATATTATGGAAATGGTCACATAACCACAGTAGTTCACTGTCGAGATTCCTGCAGCAGGCATGTCACAGAGGCTGCAGTTGATCAGAGACCATTCACCAGTTGATTGCTGAGAAAAACTTTGCTTTGCTGATATGTCTGACTTGTGCTAATCCTACATTAGACTGCCTGCTGCAGCACTTACAAAGATCTATAGTTTTGGTCATGAATATAAATCTACTTTTTGTACTCAAGTTCATGTTTGAGGTGAATCTGTGTTAAAGACAGAGACTATGTTAGCAAGATAACCTTTAATTCCTGAGGTCTTGTTACTAATAAGGTAATCCTGTTAGTTGACCACATGGCACTGTTTGCAGGCATTACATGACAAGGCTGCCAGCAGACTCCTGTGTTTCCAAAAGTGGGAAGATGGAAGGAAACCAGACAGCAGGCTAGATGAGCTGCCAGCTGTGTTAACTAGCCTGAGTTTACATCACTAATGTACAGCCACCTTTAGTTTTAAACACAACACACATGCAAGTTAGACAAGGGCCAATAGGCCTGCATTTCTAACTGCATCATTATTAGTCAATGAGAGTAGAAAGAAGGCTTGCAGCAGATTTAGATCGAGAGAGTATTAATTAGAATTTTTAAACTAAACTCATCTCATAGAGAAGAGTAATTTATACATAACAGCACTGTGTCCTGCAAGCTAGGTAATGAACTATAAACCATGCAAATTCAGGATAATCATTACCTTTGTTCTCAGGATCATAGGAATTACAAGGCAAACAAGTCATGTGACCATTTGGTCCTTGCTGATACCCACCCTCACAATGTACATTCCCATTTTAGAAGGGTAAAGCAGGTCAAGCCAGGGATAAATCTGTGATGCCCATCTAGTCATCAAGATCCAGCTTGAAGGATGAGAGGGTGTCACTATGTTTATCATGTAAAGGCAATTTATTTATGAGTGAGGTAAATGTTAGGTAATAAATCTGTCCATCTACAGTGTTTTATTTCTTTTGTATTTGATATTTTATGTGTTATTTTTTAAAAAAGTAATAAATGGTGACTATGAAAAAGAATCTACATTCCTTGTATGTTTAATGACGATTTCCTAGTGAGATTTTGGAAATAGTATCTAGTATACTGTTGTGTGTGCTTATGCCAACACATGAAATATGCAGATAACCTGAGAAAACTGTCTTTGTGCAGAAAGCATAATTACTTCATGAAAAAAAAACTGCATGGCAACCAAGCAGCATTATGGGAAAGTATTCTTCAGTCAAGAAGACTCCTAGTTACTATCATTCTCAGCATTTTCAGCAGCGGTGCAAGAAAACATGAGAAACTAAACTGAAGTCCTTCCATATTGATTGATACTGGTGGATTGTAATGACAAGTTTGAGTGGCCTTTTATGGTTAAAATGTTCTGAAATGGGCAGTTTTATCATTATTGGGTCATGCATTTTTTCATTGTTTGCTGGAAAAATGTTCAAAATTACAAATTTAATACATACTAGCAACTGGTACTGTATTATACAAGGAATATAATTTATTACAATCAGGAAGGTGAATCAAAGAACACATACATGAATGCATGGCCATAAAAATGTGTTCAAGGAGCCTGTAACTTGAAAACAGCCGAAAGGTAAACTTAATTCTCCACTTTCCAGATGCATTTCATTTGAATGAAGGTTTTAATTTTGTTTCAATGGCAGAAAAAAACTAATTGTATACACACTGAGGTTTGAACATTGTTCATAGTAACTGAGGAGAAATAGCTAAGTAACGAAACACTGGTATGGCTGGGGAGGGGGCTGCTGAAAGAGGGGCTGCTCGGGAGACCCCAATCTATTACCCTGCCTAGGGTCCCATTTGACTATGATTTTTCTCTGCTAATAAAGTATGAGTAGTTTCCATGGCGTCTTTAAATCCTGGAAAAGCACTCCATGGTGCCGACGTCCTCTCTTTTAAGGAGGAACAGGAGAGCTACACATACTGATATGAGTAATGGGTCATGAAAATTACCATTTTCAACAGTGGGTCTTGGTCCATAAAGGTTTGGGAACCACTGCTTTACACTACCTACTAGACTGCTGACAGAAAGGAGTTTGTGTTTCAGTGCATTTCAGGGAATGGAGTTTTCAGTGCATTTTCAAGGGATTGAGTTTCGGTGTATTTTCAAGGGATTACATTTCAAAAGAAAGTTTACTGCTGCTCATGCTAAGTCCGTTTTCAATGTGCAACTGTTTTATCAAATGGCATACTGTTGTAGAATTTGAAAGCAATGTTAGTAGCATAATTGCCTTTGGTGTAGAAGGCTGTGGATTCTTCTCCCACGCCATGTAAATGAAGTGCTGATATCGCAGTACCCATATGATTGCAGATTATTTGGTGTATTACAAGGAGGAATAGGGGTTCTACACTCCTGAGTTTCCTCCTTTTGTATGAGATGCCGAGTAACTATGAACTTGTCGGTTTTAGTCATTTCCTATTGCAATATTACCAGTTTACCAATTTTTTTAATGTAATCTAGATTAACGCAAGGGCAACAGACACTGAATTTGTAGATGAAACATTGAGGTGTAAAGTTGTTTGCCATTAGCAACCTCTTCATTCTTCTTCATTAGTTACAGATTTCTTTTAATGTGGAATTATTCCAATGATTTTACTTCTGTAGAGATTGTGTATCGAGTGATATTGGTGGATTGTCATGACAGAAGTCTGGGTTGCCTTTTATGGTTGAAATTTTCTGAAATGGGTAATTTTGTCATTGGTTTATACTTTGTTTCATTGCTTATTAAAATGTTTAAAACTACAAATTTTAAAACACATTCTAACAAGTGGTGCTGTATTATACAAGAAATATAATTTAATACAATCAGGAAAGTGAATAAAAGAACAAATTCATGTATGCATTGCCCTAAAATGTGTGCAAGGAATCTATTTTGAAAACGACTCAAAAGTAAACCTAATCCTCCTCTGGCCAGATGCATTTTCTATGAGTGTTGGTTTTCATGCCGTTTCAATGACAGAGAAGTTTACTGCGTATGCTAAGTCTATCTGTGTTTGTGCTGTTCCAGTTTAAGCTACTGTGCACAGGGAGGAGAGAGGTTGCTATTCTACTTTCACTGAGCTGTAAGGCTTGCTCGCCTACCCAAAGTAAATTAAACTGTTTAGATTAACTTAAGCATCCCTTTGAAAGAAGGCACATGGGCTTGTATTTTCTGAGGACATGACTTTTACAGTAAAATGTGTGAAGGAGCAACAGATAAAGCAGGCTTATTAAAAAACATTCCACTTCACTTACAGTTTAACTATATTACAAGGTATCCTTTCTTCCTGTGCATTTAAATAATTGAAGGAAATGACTGGAGTGGCTTTCTTGGGAAGTGACCTTCATGTGGGTGTGGCTTATAGGGGTGTTTCAGGAGTATGATGTGGGTGTGGCTTAAGGGGCACTGGTGTGGGCAGGGCTTAAGGGGTGCTGGAGTACTACTTCGCCTAGGGCGCCATTTCAGCTAAGCCGGCCCTGAGCACAAGGGTCAGGGAAGTAGGATAAGAGGAGCAGATACAAACCTACAGTAGGATGGCCAAGCCAACTGTGCTCTCCTGGAATGTGAATGGGAAGGTAAACCCAGATAAACAGGAACACATATTCTAGTATACTAGAAAGAGTAAAGCACAGATAGCAATGTTACAGGAGACACATGAATAAAAACAAGCATAAAAGGCTAAATAAGCAGGTTGGGGGGGGGGTCTGCTGAACAGTGGGAAGGGGCGTGGAAAAAAAGGTTCTCATATTTATTAGAATAATAGGATTCATTAGGATAGAAGAAGAAAGGGTAGATGCAAGGGGCAGACTAAATGACTAGAGGGGTTAGGGCTTGAAAAAGAAGGACAATGGTAAATGTTTATATCTCGCAGTGAACAAAGATAGAGGAACTGAAAAAAATACTGAGTGAGATACTAGCATTTCATCAGGGAGCACTGATGACAGGAGGAGACTGGAACACATGTAGGAAAGAAGACCCAACAGGGCGTCCAGGAAGACAATTCACTGCAAAGGAAGCCAGAGTTTTAGAGAAATTTTGTGAATGTTTGGTACTTTGGGGAAGTTGGAAAGTGGAGGGATTATAATTTTTATTCTCATAGACAAAAATTGGGCACAATTGGATAGATTTTACATATCTATAGAACATGTATGGGTAAGTTAAGCAACTGGACACCCACCCAATAACACTGCCAAGCCATGCACCAATCATACTGACAAAAGGACAGCAGGACTTGAATCCCAGGAATGACAGTGGAGATTCACAGTTTTTCTTATAAGAGGCGTGTTCCAGTATTCGATTAGGTTGCTTTTCATACAAATGATAGGGGAAGCATGGGATGGAGGAAGAGCTATAGAACAGACATGGGACACCCTAAAGAGGGCTTTCTATGTTAGGGTCAGACAGAGGAAAAGAACGAAAGCACTCTGAAATACAGACAGAATCTACAAGTATTTCAATCAAAATGGGAATACGCTGGGAGACTAGTTAGAAGGATTAGGGGAAGCCCAAAAGGAGATGACTCGGTGCTTATATGGCACAACAAAATACAGGAAGGTCACTATTAAGCAAAATTATACAGAGATTACTCATAAGGCAAAGGGATACTTGGTAGAGCAGCTTAGAGAACAAAAGGTAGAGAGCATCATCTCAAAATTAAAGGGGGAATTTATTCTCACCTTTGAAGAGAAATTGGCTAGGCCTAAAATGGTGTGAAAGGGCAGCTAACCTAGTATGAACCTAAAACTGAGGAAGGTTAGTAACTGGTCCAAACAATATCTTTAACGTAATGAGAGACTATCTGGCCAGGCTTTACATGGAGTTGGGAAGGATGAGGGCTAGGAGGATAACATGAGGCAACTGCTATGGAATCTTGACATCCCCCAGCTTACAATGAAAGAAAGGGAAGACTTTGAGAGGAACATAACATTGGAAGAAATTGTTGAGGCAATTCAACATCTGGCAAGGAGTAAGTTGCTGGGTTCGAACAGTATACCAATTTAAGTCTGGAAAAAAAGGGGTGAGAGGCTGTTAGGCTTTTGAGTAGACTTGTTTAATAGTATTTTAAAGGAAGATGGATTATACCAAAGTCATGGTACAAGGCCATAATAGTGGTAATACCTAAAGAAGGGAAGGAGCCATCTGATCTTGAATCTTATAGACCAATATCAGTGTTGAACCATGACTACAAATTATGACTATTCTGGCAGGAAGTTTGAACAAGATTTTTAACAGAATTATACACTTAGACCAATGTGTTTTGTGGTGGAGAGACAAAGTTTGAGAATATTAACAGAACATTGCTAATAAAAAGACATGCTGAGCTACAAAAAAATCCATTGCTAACGGTGGGTCTTGATGCCGAAAAAGGATCTGACAATAATGGCAATGGTAAAATGAAGACTTATGTACAAGGCAATGATGGCTTTTAGGATGCCAGCATCATGGGTTAAGTTAATTCAGAATGTCTGCTCATTACCTCAGTCGCAAGGTGAAATATCACACTGTTTATCTGAGAGTTTTAGGATGACCAGAGGGACACTAGAGGGTTGCCCTGTATCACCACTATGGTTTACCCTATATCTGGAATATTTGTCAACACAAATACAGAATCCAATAATAGAGGGTAATGACTGGTATGGGTGACAGGAAAACAATACCTTTTTGCCGATGATATCCTGATTTACATCACGAAGCAAGAACTGGACATCCCTTGCTTCAAGATTACAAGAGATTGGCATAATATAGAGTAAATACACTAAAAGCAAAGTCCTTGGCAGTAAATTATGCTTCCACTTTTGAATTGGTCCAGAGGTATCCACTTTTTGTAATGGCACGTGAGACAGAAATACCTGGGGATATGGATAGGGTAGAGTATGAGGAAGGCAACAGTAGACATGTGAGGATAGGATAAACAGATATACAAACAGGTGGGAAGCTATAATTATGGATACCAACAGCAAAGTACAGGCAACAGAGATGTTTCTGGTTCCAGTGGTGCTCTATGTAAGACAAGCATACCAAAGAAACTGGAAGATACATTATGGGAAAAATTAGGTAAATTACTTAGAGGATTTATTTGGGGAAAGAAGAAAGCAAGGGTCAATTGGGTGACTCTAATGTTACCAGAGGAAATGGGTGGGCTGGGGATACCAGATTTAAGAAAATGTTTTTAGGTGACACATATTAGATTGCTATATCTGCCACAAAATTAGAATTATGAAGCCAAGTGGAAGTAAATGGTAAAGCAGAAGGAAAGACAGAAGGTGGGTTACAATAAAAATGGGTTCTGGGCCCTTATAAAGAAAGAGGAGGAGGAATCAGTAATGGAGAACTATGGGTCAGAAGCCTTTCAGGATCTGGTAAAAACGTTCTTAGATGAGAAGGTAGTGAAATGAATTACACAATGTTATTTAGGGAGGCTGAAACATTACAGGCAAGGGGGGGTGTTATTAGAAACAATTCCAGATTTGGCATTGTTAATACTGGAGGCTAGCACTTATAAGACAAATAATGAAAAACTGATTTTAAGAGTGTGCAAAGGACTAAGCATGCCACTGGCAAGTCAAGAGCGAGTCTGGATAGGAAATTTACTAGGGATAAATGACAAGATATCTGCAGTAAGAGTAGTTACGCAAGCAAAGCTAGGAAGCTTTGAATTTCTGCATAGCAATGCTTGCACAAATGATTTTACACATCACAGAGATTACATTGCAAGTATCCCATGACTACAAATTATTATTAAATTAGATGCTAGAGATGTGCAGAAGACAGAAGGGTACAAGAGAGTATAACTTTTGTGATTGTAAGGAGTTATAGAATTTGAAGGAAGAGATGTGGAATATGTTAAATCTGTCAGAGGGCAAGGTACAGTTTTATAAAGATCTTTTTCTGCTGAACTGAGAACCAGAAAGTAACATATCTAAACATAAAAGAGTGCTGATATGACTCAATGATAGTATGCAAAAAGATTATAATCTGAAGATGAAAGACTAAAAATCATGCGAGTGGGAGGACAATATTGGAAGAAATTAAGAAAAACACAGAGTTGTGGAAAGGAGACAAGAAGATAAGTGCTCAGATAAGTTTGAAGTGGCAGAACTTATAAGAGCCTGATCAAGAATGTGGATAGTAGGTTATTATAAGGGAAAGAACTCAGAAGAGTGACAAACGAAAGTGCCATGCGTCAAACAGGATAAAAATTCAGGAACCAACATTTTAGGTTTGTGTAAATGGTTTTAGAGGGGATAAAGGAAAGGGAGTTTTGAACTTAAGTAAAACTGTGTAACACTCTATCACTGTAGCTTTAGTTTTGCTTCAGAAAGAGCTATTGTAGCAAGCATACAGGTCACACTGGATGGACGTGGATGAGAGCTCTTAGTGGGCAGCAAGAAATGGGAAAGATAAGTGGTCAGGGAAATTTACCACAAAACACTGCAAAGGAAGAGTGGGTAATATAATGGGATGAGATGTTTATACAGTGCAATGAAAAAGTATTTGCCCCCTTCCTGATTTCTTATTTTTTTTGCATGTTTGTCACACACAAATGTTTCAGATCAAACAAATTTAAATATTAGACAAGTATTAGACAAAGATAACCCAAGTAAACACAAAATGCAGTTTTTAAGTGATGATTTTTATTTATTAAGGAAAAAATATCCAAACCTACATGGGCCTATGTGAAAAATAAATTGCTCCCCTTGTTAAATCATGAAGTAACTCTGGTTAATCACATTTTTGGGAAAGCGGAGTTCAATTTCACTAGCCACACCAAGGCCTGATTACTGCCAGACTTGCTGAATCAAGAGATCACTTAAATAGAACCTGTCAGACAAAATGAAGTAGGCCAAAAGATCCCAAAAAGGAAGACATCATGCCATGATCTAAAGAAATTTATGCTGCGATCTAAAGAAATTCCAGAACAGATGAGAAACAAAGTAATTGACATCTATCAGTCTGTAAAAGGTTGCAAAGCCATTTCTAAAGCTTTGGGACTCCAGAGAACCACAGTGAGAACCATTATCCACAAATAGAGAAAACATGGAACAGTGGTGAACCTTGCCAAGAGTGGCCGGCCTACAAAAATTACCCCAACAATGCAGCAACAACTCATCCAAGAGGTCACAAAAGAACCCAGAACAATGTCTAAAGAACTGTAGGCCTCACTTGCCTCAGTTAAGGTCAGTGTTCATGACTCAACCATAAGAAAGAGACTGGGCAAAAATGGCATGCATGGCAGAGTTCCAAGGTGAAAACCACTGCTGACCAAAAAGAACATAAAGGTTCATCTCACTTTAGTCAAAAAACATCTTGATGATCCCCAAGACTTTTGGGAAAATATTCTATGGACTGACGAAACAAAAGTTGAACTTTTTGGGAGGTACCTCCCATTACATCTGGTGTAAAAGTAACACAGCATTTCAGAAAAAGAACATCATGCCAAAAGTCAAACGTGGTGGTAGTGTGATGGTCTGGGGCTGCTTTGCTGCTTCTGGACCTGGACAGCTTGCTGTGATTGATGGAACCATGAATTCTGCTGTCTATCAAAAAATCCTGAAGGAGAATATCCGGTCATCAGTTTGTGACCTCAAGCTGAAGCGCACTTGGGTTCTGCAGCAGGACAATGATCCAAAACACACCAGCAAGTCCACCTCTGAATGGCTTAAAAAACAAAATGAAGGTTTTGGATTGGCCTAGTAAAACTCCTGACTTGAATCCAATTGAGATGCTGTGGCATGACCTTAACAAGGTGGTTCATGCTCGGAAACCCTCCAATCTGGCTGAATTAAAACAATTCTGCAAAGAAGAGTTGGCCAAAATTCCTCAACAGTGATGTGAAAGCCTCATTGCCAGTTATCACAAATGCTTGATTGCAGTTGCTGCTGCTAAGGGTGGCACAACCAGTTATTAAGTTTAGGGGGCAATTACTTTTTCACATAGGGCCATGTAGGTTTGGATATTTTTTTTTCCTTAATAAATAAAATCATCACTTAAAAACTGCATTTTGTGTTTACTTGGGTTATCATGGTCTAATATTTACATTTGTTTGATGATCTGAAACATTTAAGTGTGACAACATGCAAAAACATAAGAAATCAGGAAGGGGGCAAATACTTTTTCATTGCACTGTAAACCGTCAATAAGTCTATAAAATAACTAAAAGATTCAAGCCTTGGCTCTGGGCTCTACTGTCTGTCTAAAGCGGAGAGATGATATAATTACATAGTTAGCTGCCAAGGCAATAATGCACATCATGCATGAGGACTGCACATTCAATGTCAAGGTATGCTTAGAGCAGGGATATTATTATTGTTTTTTAAAACATCACAGAGAGAAAAAGTGAGACAGAGAAAACTTTCCACATTTTGCGCACATAGTCTTTATGCTTAATATAGTGACTAAATAAGACCCATCCCTGTGGGGCAGAGGGATGAAGCCCTGGAGGGAACACAGGCTGCAAATAGCAGCATTAACAGCCTGGTGAGCTCCACATTACAAGTGGCATACCACTTGGTTGAAGGTTGCTCATGGACAGAAACAACCATGCACCTTCCAAAGGCGGACACTGTGAAGCTCCAAAGGCTGCTGCAGGGTAGTGGTGGGTTAAGGCAAAATACCTGGCATGAGTATTAAGGTACTGTACCAGAGTCCTTGATCTCCTCTCTGGCCCCAGATGTGGGCAGGTTGAGCTAGGGGTGCTAAGGTGGGTCCAGAAGACCCAGTGAATGAAGAAAGAAGCAGGTAGTAGCTGATAGTCAGCTCCAGGAAGGAGGGGGGAGTTAGCAACTAAATATTACTAAGAGAGCCACACAAAACCCCTTTGCCTGATGTTGTTGTTGTTGTTGTGACATTTTGTATAAAACGATATTTAATTGAACAAACAATCTAATGGCGTAGTGCTTAAAATACACACATCTTAAGATATTTGATTTCTAGCTGGTATCCCTGACACTGGTTGCATCAAAAGACTATTTCAATCCTTGCTCTAACTACAGAACATACAAATATTAACACAGATTAAGAGATCATCTAACAGTATAAACCACAATAATCAGTCACTGAAAGCAAAAATCTGAAAATCCATTACACATTTCAGTGCGAGATGTTACTAACACATTCATGTTATTTGTAAAACACTGCGACAATGGACTTACTATTTCAATATTCAAACTGGTACAGCAGTTTGCAGAAAATATCAAAAGTATCAAAAGTTTTGTACCTGGCTTTGCTGGTCCAATCAACATATTTTGCAATGAAATTACGGATGTGTATAAACTTATCATAATAGTAGATGTCCAAGCAGATCACTCCTTGGTATGGCCAACATATGATCTAGGCATAAGAATGCAAAGCAGTACATAAAGGCTATACGGGCATGAAAATAATCACAGCCTTCTTGCCCCAGATTAGAAGAAAAAGTGTCAAAAGAGACAGAGAGTGAGTGAGAGGGGGAAATAAGATATGACAACAAGAAGAGAAGGAAATGTATAGCAGGTCCACCTCAACAAAGAAATATGAAAATATATACAAGAAAAAATGGCAGAAGGAAGAGACAGTCCCAATATGGCAACAATGATCTAAAGACACATCTACTGTTATGGCAAGTTCTTACACCGCGGCACTATGTCGTTCAGTGATCACTATGCACCAGTGTTTAAATATGGGAAGATTCCCACAGTTTTTTAGCATGTCTGTGAAGGGGGCTGAGGAGTGGAATTGGAGTCTAGCATTCCTTGGAAGATAGACCTACCAAAACCAGTTTTGGCCCTTGAATGGTATCAGTTTTTTAGTGTTTTGTAAACGTACGAATGGAAGACTGTCTGCTTCTAGAACGGATTTAGAGTCCAGACCCTTGAAAAAGACATCAGAAGAAGCAACAGTCCAGGTGAGCTTTGTCCTGGACTGGAAGGGATTTCACATGAAAGGAAAACAAAAGGAAATCTTTCTGGAGATGGTCTGTTTAGAAATGGAGCAAACCAGTATTTTACCTTGAAAGGACATAATCAGTTTTTCTAATTCCTAGTTTTTAGCTAGATAAAGTCTAAATTGTCCATGAATTTCTAGGGGAATACACAATTCTTTCTCCCTTATTTTGAGGATTGTGGAAGAAAGTAGAGAAGCTAATAGACTGGTGAAGAGTCACTTCACTGACAACTTAAGGCATAAAAGAAGGGTTTGTCCTAAGGAAAACCTTGTCTTTATGAAGGATGAGAAGACATAAGGGCTTGCAACTCAAACTTTTTGCTGAAGTAAGGACAACCAAGAAGACAGTCATCCAGGTACAAAATTTTAGAGAGGAAGAGGAGATCGGCTCAAATGAATAATGGTCCAACTTTTCCAAAATATAATTCTGGTCAATAGATTGTGATAAGACAAATGCCCTTTAAAGACTGACCTCAAAACATGCAGACAGAAGTAAATCTTGAGGCAAGCAGATAGAAATGGCTGACCAATGTGCTTTAATGGAAGAATATGACAGCAC
Organism: Protopterus annectens; assembly: GCF_019279795.1. Lineage (NCBI taxonomy): Eukaryota > Metazoa > Chordata > Ceratodontiformes > Protopteridae > Protopterus > Protopterus annectens. The sequence goes on from NC_056744.1 coordinate 1,141,081,735, forward strand.
TTGAATTGAGCAGGTCACACAGATAGGAGGAAATAGCAGAAATACCCATATGATAAGGGTCCTGCTTCTTCTTTTGGCACCAAATGGAAATCTTTTTCATTTGTAAATATCTTGTACAAGGTTTTCTGGTCTCCTGTAATACCTATAGCACATCCTCTGGATTTTGATACTATTTGAATACCATCTCGCTGTCATCCATACTGCCAGATTTACAGTTTTACAGTTTGCAAGTTTGAGTGAATGCCCAAGCTCTTCTATTTTAAGAGCAAGTCCATCCTATGATGTAACTTGTGGTGATTGCCCCTGGCCAGGTGGAAGAGAGGGGAGAACCAATGTTATCTGGGTCAAAAGGGGGTAGCAAACAGCATCTTTAGTTTGTCCTTCATAGGTTTATACGTAATTACTAGGCTAATGGCATGACAGTCTTTACAAGCCTAGCCAATAATACACAGGATATGACAGTATTATATCTTTATTTCCCAGACATGGGATGGGGTAGTATCAGGGTAGTGGGTCTTTGGGTTTTGGAGCCCTGAGTCATTTTACAGACTGCTTCTGTCCATAAGGGACATGGGCAGTACCCCTGGAGTGAATTTATGGTTCTCTATCCATTTATCCAAATTATGTTTGAAGAGATTGACGGATGGGCTTTGTTTTATGAAGATGGGAAGATTACTCCACAGATGAGGTAGCCTTTCGGATATTAATCTGTCTCTCCAGCAAGTTCTGTTACTTACAAACAAGGTTCAGGTCCATGGAACACGTAACCCTTGTATATTTTTTCTTGCAAATATGTAACATTTTAATCCGGGCTGGATTAGAGAATGTCTTGTAGATCAGGCATCAGTCACATCTCAATAAATGATACGAGAGGCAGTAAAGGGATAGGGCCTTTTGTCGGTCTGCATAAGACGTGTCTTACGCTTTCTATTTTTTAGTAAGAAACCTCTGGGAGCGCTCAAACTGCTTTAAGTGTCTGGTTAAGTATATGCAGAAGAGAGCACTGTACTCGATTATGGGACTGATGAGGGCTGAATACAATGGCACTATGACTTCCTTTGATCTCGACTCCATGCCTTTACTTATAATTTGGAGCACACAGAAGGATTTCCTCACTACTGTAGCTACCTGGTGAACAAAGTTTAATTTATTACCTATCTGTATTTATTCTCAATAGAAGACATTTGTAACAAATGGCACGCATCATCTCATGCCCAGCTAATTTTCATTTAAAGCTTCCCTCAAATTCTACACCTAGTGCCATGCACCAAAAATTCCACTAGTCTGGTTTGCTAGTAGAGATTCTCTTACAACCTCATTGTTATATTACACGCATATAAAAAAAATAGTTTTGAAAGGTCTAAGTAAATACTCAATCACCCGAAGCATCCAAAGAGGGTGCTGGATTTAAAAAGAATGGCTCACTAAGTAAACCACAGTATTTTGTATACAAAATGTACATTCGAGCCTTGCCAAAACTATACTGAGAAAGCCTAAAATTCCAGGTGTTCTGTGTGGTGGTGATGCCACTGTAGCAAAGGCAGTGACAACTGCAACAATTCCTTAAATCTACCAGCCTTAAATACTTAAAGTCAGTCATAAGAATACTTTAAATCAACTGCAGTTTACTGTCATGGAAACAATCAAACCATTAACCTCTACCTTGAAAAACTATATATACTTTCAGAGATAAGCATAAACTACAATTCAGAACATTTTATCATAGTATATCTTTTAATGGCCCCAGCCTGACCACTGAGTCATTCATGCCTCTCTAAGGGCCTTTTTGTTTACCTTTGTTACCTAAAAGAAGAAAGCTGTGAGGGGTGTAAATCAGAGGGCTAGATTCAATAATACCTACACTAAATGTACACCATCTGTATTCAAGAATATCCCTACCACATGTTTTGTGCTTTCTTGTTGCTTCAGAAAATTTTAGTGTGCACGTAGTTTATACTTTGTGGTAACCATCATGAACCCCCCTCAGTGTTTAAAGCTGCAAGAAAATCAGTAGGAAAACTAAAATTAGGAGGAAGAAGGTATGAGTTATGCTTGTGTTGTCTGTTCACTCAGAACAGTTCAGTGTAGGCTTTACTGAATCCCAGGGAGAGTCTGCGTCACCACCAACAGCCAGAGGGATACCATTACCCTACCTATATTCCCTTGCAGTGGCTGTAGTTCCAAGCTACAACAGGGCCTGCACAAACCAGGTCACTAAGTGCATACTTTTACGCACTGAACCCTGACAGGAGTGCTAATCACTGCCTGACAGGCCTAGGATTGGTCACTTACAGCTGATAACCACAGCATTATTTAATTTAAGAAAAATACAATTCATAGCATTTCAGGGAAAAAGCAATGAAAGGAAGGAAAGGGGAGTCTTGTTTTATGCTAAATGAAACCTTTTCTTATCCGGTGAAGATATGTCTCCTTTCCTCTTAAACTACAAGGAAACAACTGATTTCAGTTAGACTGCTTTAATATACAGACATATAAATTTTACTTACCAAGCTGCATTAGGGCATACATAAGTCCAAGAATGGAAACAAGAAAATAGACCACAAACACATTCTTCAGTTTAATCTTCGTTCTGAACATAGTCGCTGTCAAAATAAGAGGAAACGGGAATTTTTCAAGCTGTAGTAGTTTTCAGAGAAAAAAAATAATTAGATCAGTATTAAATGCATCAGCAGTAATAAAGTTTCTGTACAAAAATGTCTACTTTTGCCTAACAGTATACAACTACCCCCTTACCCTTTTCCCAAAAATGAGCTCACTATCATGTAACTTTGTAGATCCCTGACAAAGCAGCCTCCCTGAAAGGAGAAACAGAAAGATCAAACAGGGTAAACACAAAGAACAGATACTAAAAGGCTGAAGCACCCCACTCCACACAAACACATGCGCACACACCTTTGAAATTTGTTGCTTAGGATTTGTGAGGGCAGTTTCTCTAGGAAAAAGACATCTTAGTGATCAAAAGTCTGTCCGTTGTCTACCACTTTATTCACCTGAAGCAAGATGTCTTGGCATTGAACTCCTAATGCCATCATAATGTGGGAAAAGTCTTTTTGCTGTACCTGGTGTTTCCATCAAATCTCTGGTGCTACACATGCGGAGACATCAATGTGGGAAGTATGAATACACTTGCTCTCCATTATGGAGATGTAGGTCTGTGATTTCCCACTAATCTGTTTGTTGCCAGAGAAGCAGACTACCAATCAGTGCAAGAAACCAAAGCCACTACCTTAAAGAAAAGAACAGGCTAACAGCTGTTCGGGTCCACTCCTTGCCCTTTCTGCACCTGGAACACTAAATGAATCCAGATGACTAGAGCAGCAGCTAAGAACAGTCCCTTTGGACCACTGAGCTATATAAAAACACAGCAAGATTTATTGCTAGTGCTATATCAAAGTAGAAACTTAGGTTAAACTACTTAACGACTCCTACTTTAGAAGCAAAATGGTACAAATCCACCACACAAGCCTTCAGCGGCTGATGCAGCATACAGGTCAGCTATTTTTGTACTATCCAATAGATGCAAGCTTACTAAAGCAATTTACAGTTTATGGCTTACACTTCCTGTTGTGCAGCCTATCATATCTTAGCTACAGTATGGAATCTCTCACACTTTCCATGTCAAGCACTGTGTTTATCCTATCCTAAAAGTCACCTTGCAAAACATGTTAAGTTGGTTATGGTCACAATCCTCTTTCTGGTTTACCAATCTGATCACACAAAGTACAATAAGATTTTTATGGCGTGACCACAGGGCCTGTGCCCAACGGCTTCCAAATATTCCAAAATCCTCTAAGAGAGTTCAATGTTTCTAGCCTTTACCTTATCCCATTGCAGTACAAAGGGGTGCAGTCTTAAATGAGACAATAAATATTCTATCTATACAACTGTGAGGAATCCTGAGGAAATGTTAAAGATTCTGTACCACTTGATGAAAAGTAGAACTTTTAGAAACATAAAATTCCAAGAAGAAAAAAAAAACACAGCAAAGGAAAAAATCCATCTATCACAGAAATCAATACACTCAACAAAACAACTACATTATCAAGCATTCACCCCAAAATATTAATACAAGAAACAATCTGAGTTATAACCCATGGAGTAATGAACTATAATTCAGACATAAGGCCCCCTTACTCCCACTCTCATTTATCCAAATACCTGACAAAACTCAAAATAGTTAAACGGTCTTGTGCTGAAGGCCCAGATCATGGCTGAAAAGGACACGTGAAGGACCAGCTTACTTACTTAGGTTACAAATAAAATAGCATCAGCTTATCTAATGTAACAGCTTTTTTTGTTAACATGAAATTATTTTTATTTTTTAACACAAGAAACCAAGTCTAAGCACTTTTACATATCCCCCACATGAAATGCAATAAGAAAATTCAAGTGCAAATCATCATCATCAACCGCTTTCCGCATTGTTTTTTTCTGTGTGGTGTCTTGTGTACCACTGCCATTGTGCACATTAGAGGTAACAACAAAATGAAAGTTGGCAGTAGTCAATAACAGACGGAATACAAATCTGATAGACAAAGCAATATGGCTGGAGTGACGATCCAAACTAATTTGTGAATGTGTTTGAGAAATGGATTAAAGAATGAAGATCAATAGGTGAATTTCTGAAACTGTTTCAATAACGCAAAACAAACACTTATGACCAAAGACCCATTCACAATTCTTTGCAGTACACTGAACTTTAACGTGTGTTATGACTTTGGAAGCTGTAACACACTTAGACCGGCAACAGTGACAGCAGACAGAAGCAAGGTGTTCCTGTGATCAATAGATGGGTTTAAAAGCTGTCAGACACCTCTTACTTCTATTTGCTTGGCAGCTTGAAATCTCTTACTGTTTTTAAAGCTTCCAAAACATTTCTGATTTTATGTCTGGTGGTTGCGCAACAAACTTAACCTTTTACCAATACCTTAATTACTGTGTTCCCTGTAATACAAGAAGTGTAAACCACAAGCCAAGATTATACACAATATTACTCTATACTAAAAATGTGAACTCTCCAAAAGGAGTCGAAAAATAATTATATTTGTAATGGAGATTTATAGTACATCGCAAATGGCATGACATTGATTGCATTTAGTAAGACAATAAGTACACTTTCATTCACTCTCAATTACATGTCTTCCTGCATTCAGTTTCCTCTATTTGCAAAGCATTCTGTTGCTTATCTCTTATATTATAAGCAAAAGATTGGGTTAATATTCAGAACCAATGCAAAAGGTTGGGGAGCACATAGTGCTGCAGAAACAACTGCTGCATTTTTAAGGGCAGATGCATAATGGAGCATTCTATTTGGGATGCAACTGTGTACCTGTACGTGCAGTATGTAATGTAATGAGCACGAATCATGCCAATGAATGTGCAAGTATGTGACAGCAATTCAAACACAAATTGACATATATACATACCAAGAAGCAGATAAGGTAGACTGAAGACGACACAACAATTAAATCAGAGGTGCATATTAAAGGACAAATGGACAAATGCCTTACCATGGGAATGGCAGTAGCAATTGTTCAGCACTAGCCAACAGACAAACCACAGCAATACCAATACTGATGCCAACTGTATACACTGATAGTCAACAGACAGCAACTGAAATGTTACTGCATGGACAGAACCACCACCATTAACCAGTTAAGCAACACCTGCTATGACCCGTGGACAGCTTACTACACTGCTGACTAAAGTCATGATAATGGTGAGTATACTGGCTGTGGGAACATTTCAAAGGGCTGTAGAGCAGCTGAAGAAATATTCTTGTCTTCAATCAGCAAGCTACTGGAGCAGGTCTTTGAAGTTATCACTCCATACATACACACACAAAACCATATATATATATATATATATATATATATATATATATATATATATATATATATACATACATACACACACACACACTTATATATATATATATATATATATGCGCTCAGAAAAAATTCATGCAAAGCAGACATTAATGTGCAACGTTCATATTTGAAGAAATACCACTTTTAACTAATGACCATCAGACAGCACCAAGAACAAATGACTCATACACGTGCAAATTTCATGGGTACCGCTCCATGAATATGCAAGGAACGTTAAGAAGACAAGAGGGTGTGTTATGAATACATTATGAGAAAAACACAAAGACATTACATGATACCCAGCTATGCTATGGTTATGACTGAAACCAGATTGTCCAAGCACCACATGACATGACAGACTGCTGGGTGATGCAGCATACTCCCACTATCCTTGGCAACTAACCCCTATCACTAATCTCATTACTACATCAAAATAAGACTTAATAGAATGTGCACTACACGATTTACTTCTGCTTTGTCAGACAGATGGATCTACTTGCAAAAATGTATGTCAGCTCTGTGATAAATTGCATATTATATAACATAACACACATCCCTGTAAAAGTAGCAGAACCCTGTTCAAAGGGACAACCACTAGATGAGTAACTCAAGTGGTAGTTCTAAAGGAAGCCCCTGCTCCAAAGGTCAACTTGGTGTACATCCTAGACAGACCAAGTGCCTAGCTGTATCCATGACTAAGGCCCAAGCCTATGCCTTAACATAATTTTTATCTAAACCACTGTTTTAAGTGCAACCCCCCCCCCCCACCACCACCAAAGGCACTGAAGGAAAAGATGGAAGTAGAAGACAAAAGTTCAAAGGCATAAGGAATAAAAAAATGTAATTTTACACCAAAGAAAAAAAAAATCAGTCTGATGTCTTCAAACACATCATAGCTCTTTCAAGGTGGGGAAAAAGATACAATATTCTGTGATGTTAGTGGATTACAAGGGTAGGGAGGCACAAATGGCAGCTGAAGACAATTATGTGCCAATGTTGTCCTACTGTAGATGGTGTCAGGTCTTAAAGTTTTCTGTAGCCAGAGCTGCAAAAGGTCAGATAGCCATTTCTGATAAGAAATTTTCTTCTTGCATCCATGACAGTTAGTGTAGTGTAGTGTGCACAATCCTGGATTATGATAAAGCTACAAAGGAGGATGTTGAATTTTCAAGTTTAGTGCAATGATCAACATGATTTCAGACAAAAAGGATGTGGGAAGGGTCAATTAAAATGGCCCCTCAGTCCTTATGGAAAACCACAGAGGGCTTGGATTCTGCAACCTTTAAACTTTCCTAGGTGAAGTAATTGCCATGAAAAGAAACATCAATCAGGAAAGCATTTTTAAGGCATAAGAACAGGCAGCCATAAAAGTTGTTTTGTCATTCTTTCTAAAACAAAGTTCATACCCCAAGAAGGGAGCACTGCTTCTTAGTACAAGCAATATGAGGAAATCTATGGGACCAGAACCATAGCATACAAGGATAAAGTCCTGACTACCCTGCAAATGATCCAATTTCAATTAGCAGCTTGGGAGCCTGTAGAAACTGGCTGGGGAGGATGGAAGTGAGCAACCACTGTCTGCTCTCACACTTTTTTTTGAGGGTGGGGTGGGAAGGGCAGAAGGCTATGGCTCATCACAAGCGGGACACCGAGCAGAAGTACTAGTGGAGTTCATGTCTGCTGAGCCTGTGCTGTCAACAGCATGTTTACAATAAAAAAACAATAAGAATAAGAATTCGCCATACAAAAGCATATTTCTCCTTAAAAAACAATGATAGCAGAGCTTGGAGGAACAGCCAGGAGAGGTTTCCACAAAGGAAGTGAGAATGGCCAATCAGGATCTGCAAGTTGGCCCGCTCCGTATAAGCAAACTCTCACTGAGGAATGGAAGGCTGATCAGGTTCCTGGCCAGAAAAGAATGGGCCATAGCACTTTCACTTAGCCTAAGGTTGCCCAGCTCCCATCCCCCTCAAACAAACACGCCAGATGGGTACAAGTAGAGAAGTTACCAGGCAAGGTCCTGCGGTATGCTTAAAAATAAATAGCTAACTAAATAAATACATGCATACACATATACATACATAAAATAAAATATAATTAAATACATTAAGAACTCTTCAGAAAATTTTTAACAAAGGCATGAAAAGCTAAGGGAGGCTTCCCATGACAGACAAGCTGACAAGGCCTCAATATAAAAACAGACCTCAACAGAAGACCAGCAAAGTTTTAAGTTAAGTAAACGAGTCAGACAGTTAAACATTGGAAAGCCAACAAAAAGGAACTAGATAAATGTCAATATACCCAAAGGAACATAGGTCTATAGGAGGTTACTAGGCTAATGTCCCTACAGCCTTAACAAGCATAGCCATATTTATTCTGAGTTCCCCCAGTTGTCGGTGGTTAGGTGAGTGAAGTTCACAGAAGTAAGGTCTATGGTGGTTCATACAGACTTCTTCTGTCCAGGGGGGACATGGGCACCACTCCAAGAGCAAATTTCTGGTCAATCACCCATTGATCTAGTCTGCATTAGAGGGGAGTCAGGGAGGGCCTCTGTTTCACGTGAAATGGAAACTTGCTCCGGAGAAGTGGCAGTCTCTGGGAGATGTATCTATCTCTCCAGCATGACCTGTTCATGTCAGAGGCTAGGTTAAGATCCCTGGAGTGAGTGACCCTCCCTTAGTTTGATTTACGAATGTGTAGCATTTCCATCAGAGCCAGGTCAGATGCAGCCCTGTAAGCCAGGCACATGTCTCCCCTTAGCAACCTGTAGGAGACAGAATACAGTAACAGGGCTTTCAGTCTTTTGTAAGACTTGTTTTGTGCACCCTGTAATTTCTTGATGAGAAAACTCTGTGGTCTCTCAAATTGTTGCAAGTCTGATGAGGGCTGAGTATAATGGAATTATAACATCCTTAGATCTAGATGTGATGCCTTTACTTAGATGTGCCACATGGAAATATTCCCTTACTACTGTGGATGTGTAGTGGTCAAAGTTCAGAATGCTATCAACCAGAGTACTCAGATCACATACCACTGAGTCTACACTCAGTGGAGTGCTATCTATAATGTAATTAGCAGGGAAGTCAGGTTTCCCAAAGGGAATAATAATGCATTTTTTTGCATTTAGCTTTGATCCGTGGCTTTGACTCCAATCATTTACCTGTGTTAACCCTGTCTGCAGTATATTAACATCACTGGAGGACTCAGTAGTTGCACCCATTTTGCAACTGTCAGCAACACTGGTCAGCCACAGCCATCCAAGTTGCCTGGAGTACTTCTATTTTTTTTCAAATAAGATTTTCCTAATTACATTAAGATCTTCTGAAGAGTATACAATACAGCACCTAGAAATACTTGTTCAGAGGTGTTCTGTTTTAACTTTCTTGTTCAAATCAAGTGTCAGGTAATCAAGAGCCTGGTTCATAGTAAATGCAGTGAATTGATTCATTAGTAGCTTGTTTGGCTTATAATTAATAAGAACAATCATCCATAAAGGGGTAAATGTAGCTTTCACTCACCCTAAGAGTCACTAATGCCACACACACGGAAAAGAGTCTTGAAACTGTTAGCCAGCTGGTGGGAAGGACTGCAAACTGGAAATGCTGAATACTAGGAAGGGATCAGAGGACTGTCTTGGGATTTGAAGACAAGGCCATGCCAGTAAACATCCTTCAAATCCTACACAACCAGAACAGTCTGAAGCACTATCGTGTCAGACGTTCTTAACTTGTCATATACATAACTCAAGGTAGAGAGATATATGGCAGTCTTCCAAAGACCTCCTTTTTGGTTATGAAACAGTATATGGAAGAGAAAACTGTCATAATTTAAAGAGACAGCAGCATCATTTCACACCAAGTTGTTAGACTTGGCAGTAAAAAACACATTAAATTATCTGATATAATCAGGAAGGGAATTAACATCCTAAATATGATCCTCAAAACCTTTTACTTTCTCTATCATCTACTCTGTAAACATTTCAGGAACAGGGTAGGCAAGACTGTTTCTTACAAAAGAGGTTAGTTTTGTTTGGAAATATTTTCTCTTGCATCTGCTGACCATCAACTGTTTTTAGACGATTCATTACCCATATAATCCCTTCCACTTCCAACTGCACAATCCACATTTTATCCTATAAGAATGACACTTGCACTTCATCAGGAATTACACGCTACTTTCAACAATCTGTGATATAGGAGTGACAGCCAACTGGTGAGGAGATCATCGTCATCATCATCATCAAGGCAGCCACAGAAGGTTGTTTGCTTTTCCCCGACATATGTGGCTGATTACTGCTTTAAAAATGACATTATTGTTAAAAAGCTCAGTAATTTAAATGGACTAATACAAAATGATTATACGCAGCTGAGTGGTTTTAAAGGGACTCTAACGTGCAGATTCAACTATGTATCACTGAATTCCAACTCAAAAAGGGCTTAACATGTCGAGTTCTGCTCTTCTGGAACTCAAGACAAAACAAACACTTTTTTGCTGGGAACAAGGCCCTCTGTACCTCCCAAGTGGGGGCCAGATGCCAACCCAAAACTTTTATGTACTAACTCAGTAGTTGCACAAACACAGGGAAAAGTGAACACTGGCAGTGATCTTCTATGGAGAAGAATGACTGGGGAGTAGAAAATCACCAAGTTTAAATCAAGTTGAACCTTCACCCATTTAGAGCTTGTGAACTACTAGTTTAATCCTTCTGGGGAAACAACTTTTTGAGAATAGGCAATAATGGAGATCACCCATTTAGAGCTTGTGAACTACTAGTTTAATCCTTCTGGGGAAACAACTTTTTGAGAATAGGCAATAATGGAGATTACTGTGGTGGTGCTGTGGTAGCGTTGTCGCCTCACTGTAAGACTTTGTCCGGTTCGACTCTCAGAGCGTCTTCTGCGTGGAGACATGCATGAATGGGCGTACCTTCGTTGAAAGTTGTGTGTCAGGGCTGGCAACTCGGTACGTAAAAATCAACTGCCAATCATTAGCGGACCGGAGTTCCGCTGTGGCAACCCCTAACCGGGAAAAGCCGAAAGTCACAACAACTGTTTCAGGGAATTCTTGGTCTTGGGCTATCAGTGGAAGTGAATAGCCAAGCCATCAGATGCAGGGCATGCAAAGCAGATGGAATGGATCTGTGAGATGCACTGACACACCTTTTCCCCAAGTGTAAGTGTCAGAAGCAGATGAATAAGGCAAGACTACTGAAGTGGAAATCATTATTATTATTATTTTACCTTTGTTTACCGGGGAGGTCAGCCTGGACAGAACTGTCCATTTTCAGTGGAGGCCCAAGGAGAAAAGCTCCAGAACAATTGCTAACATACTATACATAAGACATTTACATGAGCATTGTGGATTACACATTCACTTATAAAAATATAGCAGATGAGAACATATGATGGCATAAGACATTTACATAATCATAGAGGTTTAGACATACAATTAAAAGGATATGGCTGTTCATACAGTATGTTTAGTAGAGATAATCTTGAAGGTGTACTGAAGATAAGATAAGAAAGGAAAACTAAAAAAGGAGGAGAATGTAGACAAGTTCATATGAGGTTTACTGACATTTTTAAGGGAAAGCTTTTCAACAGTCTATGGGAGAGTTAGCAGGTACAGATGGCCAGTGGGGAGTAGGCAGCAGTGAGTTTGTAAGTAACGTGTGATAATACATAGTGCATCTGTGGGAGTTTTAAAGAGGAGGTTGGATAGTCGGTAGGGGAAAGGAGTTAGATCAGCCAGGTGTTAGGCAGTTGCATGTCCAGGAGTTGTTTAGGTGGGAAATAAACTGTTTTTTGAAGATGATTTTATGAGGTTGCACCCTGATTTGTAGTGGTAGGGAGTTCCAAGTCTTGGCAATGTTGCTAGACTACAGGGAGTCACAAGAGCTGTAATGGCTTTTGGAGATTACGATTAGTGCCTTGTTAGTGGATCTACGTTCTCGGTTATTGGAGTAAAGGGGGATCAAGTCTTGTAAGGCTTGAGTTTTGTCAGGTTGGTACAGTACTTTATGAGTTAGAAGAAGTTGGTTTACAAGTAATGTGTTAGGGAATTCCAGCCAGGAAAGCTGTTTTAGGGCCCGACAGTGGTGGGTGCGGTAGGAGGAGTTTGAGGTGAATTTTGCTATTTTGTTGTAGCATACTGATAGCTTATTTAAATCGCTCTTGTTTAGATTAATTAGGACAGGAGAAGCATACAGTAAGGTAGAGAGAAGATGGGTATGAGCTATGGTAACTTTACTGTTGCTAGTTAGGAAGTCTTTTCACCTGTAAAGAGTACCTAGTTTTTTGTTGAGTTTGGTTATAGTATGAGCTATGTGTTTGTCAAATTTCATATTATTGTCAATAATGACCCCTAGTAACTTGGTTTGTGTGACGGGGAGATCAGGATATTATCTAATGCAGAAACATAAAATGGAGGAGAAGGTGCTGCTGCTTTGGAAGGATGAAAGAGCAAGTTGGGTCTTTTTAGGATTTAGTATTAGCTGGGAGTTTGTAAGCCAGGTTTCGATGGATGTAAAGGCTTCTTGGGTCTTGATTTGAAGTTTTTGGAGGGTGGGGGCAGAGCAGATTCAAGTGGAGTCATCAGCGTATTGAACTAGGTTTGCTAGAGGGGCAGCTTTATGAAGATTATTTGTAAATATAGTGAAAAGTAGGGGGCCTAGGATTGCTCCTTGTGGTATTCCTAGTTTTACAGGAAGTAGGGGGGAAAGGGAGTTTTTCCACTGAACAGTTTGTTGGCGTTGGGAGAGAGAGTCTTGAAACCATGACAGAGTGGAGGTAGTTAGTTTTAATTCTGAGAGTGATGTTATTAGTTTTGTATGGGAGACTGTATCAAATGCCTTTGATAAGTCAAGGAAAACTGCAGACACTAGTTGGCTGTTGTTGCACTGCATATTTACTAGGTTACTAAAATGGATGAGTGCAGTAGTAGTGCTATGGTTGGGGGGGGGGGGTAATCTGTGTTGAGTTTCAGCAAGAAGATTGTTGGAGAGGGGATGTGTTAGGACCTGGGAGTGGATACATTTTTCCAGTATTTTAGCCAGTGGGGAAAGTATAGCTATAGGGTGGTAGTTTGTTAGGTCAGTGGAGTTGCCCCCTTTGTGTAGTGGTATAATGTAGGAGATTTTCCAGAGAAGTGGCACCTTTTGTTCTGAGATTGATATGTTAATGATTATAGAGACTGGGTAGGAAATGGCTTTGGTGGCTATTTTTAGGAATTTGGCAGGTAATTTGTCTACTGCTAAAGTGGTGGGTTTAAGTTTGGTTAGGTGTCTATAGATGGTGTAAGTTGGTACAGGTTGAAGGGTGAAGGAGTTAGCGTTATTTGATGGGTTATATAGTATAGTGGGGGTTGAGGAGTGTGGGTCTGTTGACAGCTTTAATGTAGACTTGGTAACTCACTGAATTGGGGGGCTGTGTTTATAGAGGTGGTGTCCATGTTTAAATGAGGAGTTGGTGATTTACCTGGTTGGAGAATACTGTTTATAGCGGCTCAGAACTTTTGTGGGTTGGTATTGTGCATAGTTTGAATTCCACTATATCATTTTTGTCTAATCTGATTTGTTTTTTTACAGTGTTTCTCAGTTGTAAGAAAGTTTGCCTATTAGGAGTAGTTTTGTTTTTGCGCCAGGTATCCCATGATTTGTCTCTTTGTTTCATAAGTTGCCTAGTGTTCTTGGTAAACCATGGGGCATAGATAGTTTTAGTGCGGATCTGTCTTGGTGGAGCAAGTTGGTTGAGAAGGCCTAAGAAGATAGTGCTGAAATACTCAACTGCTTCATCTAAAGGAAGTGTTAAAAAGAGGGGACCAGTTAGAGTGTTTAAGGGCTGTATTATGGTAGTCAGCCCTGAAGCTTTTAGTGTACCTGATGTGTTTAAGAGAACTAGTTCTAGTGAGTTTAGTTTGGTCTTTGATGAAGAAGGTTGGGAGGTGGTCGCTTAGAGTGTCAGGTAGTGTACCGAAATTATGGGTGAAAGATGGGCGATTGGTGAGAATCCAGTCTAGTACTGATTCGTTTTTTGATGTTTTATCTGCCGTAGTAGGGGTTTGTATAAGCTGTGAGAATCCGTAAAGGTTAATATGATTTGAGGGGTGGGGGTGATTTAAGTGAGGTCCAATCAATATTAAAGTCACCTAGTATAATGGTTTCATGGGGGAGGGTTTCTGATGTCCACTGGAGAAGAAATTCTAGGGTTTTAATGTTATCTCCTGGAGGGATAAATGATCCTAAGATATTTAGCTGTTTTTGTGCATTTAGTCTTACCTTAGCAAGTAGAATCTATGCATTATTAAATGCAGAGATTTCTATGATAAATAGTTCAACACTGATGTTGTTCTGATATAGGAGTGCGACTTCACCTCCTCTTTTAGCTATACAGTCTTTTTGTAGTATGCTATAACCAGGGGGGGGGGGGGGAGTACTTCTTTGTTTTTAATGTGTGGTTTAAGCCATGTTTCTGTGAGGAAGATGATGTCAAGTAAGTATAATGCTATGGTTGCATGGAGCTCAGTGGTTTTGTCAAGGATGCTTTTTATGTTCTAGAATATTGGATTTTTCGCTTAAATAAGCTCATATCGGTTCTAGGCTGATTCTAGTGATTTGTAGGACTGGTTATTGGACCTAGGTTGAGGTTGATATCGCCACTGCATAGCAGGTGAGAGGCAATGTTTATAATGGTTTGTAGGTATTTGGAGAAGGCTAAGTCACATTGTAGGGATAACTTAGATTTGCTTTGATAAATGGAGGTGTTTGTAGGGGTGTAGGTCAAAGGTGGTGTGGTTAACGAGTGAAGGTGAGATGAGTAAGGGGAAGTTAATGAATGTTGGAAGTGAGGTTGAGGTAGGGTGACTTATGTTGGGGATTGTAATGTTGTTCAAGTAGGGTGAGGTTAGATGGGCTGTGATGGTGTTAGTGTTAGAATTATTTGATGGGAGTACATATTTTTTTTTAGACGTGGTGGGACTGTATAGAGATAACTCTGTGGAATGTGTAGGTCCTGATAGTATATAAGAAGGATGGATTACAGCAACTTTGTGAGTGAGGAGGTACTATGTGTAGATTGTGCAATATGAGAGCAAAGGGGAATCAGCTCTATCATGGCCAAATTAGTTTGATAATATAATCATCTTGTCCCTGACTTTTACTAATTTCTGCACAAATTTAATTGGAGAAAAACTGGTAGAAATCTGATAAGAGGCCCACAGAAGATAGATGCACCACAGCATCTCTGCTTCATCGATTAGTTGGCTGAAGAGATAAGATGCAATGACACAGTGGCGTGTTCTACATCTGGAAGAGATACCTTATCACTAAAAGAATATCTGCTATGGAGTTTGTCTATCCAGTTAGACATTTAAGGACATGATGCCTTATTCAGATATTCAGTGCCTCCTGACATAGTGCAAAACATTAGTGTTCTTGGAATATGATATACCGCATCTGCATTGTGCTGAGCACATGCTCAAATGAAATTTCCATAGTACATTTTTAGATCTATACAACTGCAAACCCAAACAACTTTTTAAAAATGCTTTTCTTGGTCTTCCAATCTCCACTGACCATTATAATGAACATCTCTCACTGACCCATTCATCTATGCTTCTTGGCATCCGAGGACATGAGGTATAGGAGGGAAAGAATTTAGGAATTGCTAGCCATCATCCTGAGGGAGCTGGGAGATGTGTTCTACTGCTGACCCCAGCTGGTTGACTAGAAGGTATAGTGGGAACCCTGATACTTTTGGCCCTGCAAGGGTGCCTGCTTCTGCACACCCACTACACTAATCCAAAAAATGATGCTTTTCCTGACAGGCTCATGGTCCACCTTCGCTTTCACACAACAGCACATAAACACAAGGCCTAACCCAAAGTTGTTGCTCCTGTAGCAAGGAGGGTACCAACCGTTCCCCCAGAATAGGCAAGCCAGTGTCAGCTGCTCAATCTCACCCATTTTTTTTTTTTAACAAAACCTTACTACTCACATTTCAAACTACCAAACAACATGCATCTAAAATAATCACCAACATTACATCATAAGCATGTACTCAATTAGTTTATGCAGTCAATTTTATCATAAATTTTTAACATCTCATTCTATAAATGTTTTCCAACCAATAAACCTGTAGGGTTGCCAACTTTTCATGTCAAAAATTCTGGACATGTACATGAAAGCAAAGTGCGGTACCCCCCCCCCCCCACACACACATGCACCCCCCCACGCATGCGGTACCCCCCCCCCACACACACACACGTACGGCCATTCCGGTGTCCCATTACTTGGCTATCTCTCCATTTCTCCCCAGTTGCCATAAATACTGTTCAAAACTCTGTGTGCATACTGTTTTCGGCTTTACTTCTACAGTGATTACAGATACTTGGATTTAATGTAAAACTTTTATTTCAAATTTTACAGCACAAACACTAACAGCCATTTGCTAAACAAGCAATACCGTCTCTCATAAACAGACATAGCTTTAATACTTCTTTGCCTTTAAAACTCACATTCACTGAAACAGCATTGAAACCTACATTCAAAGAAAATGCATCTGGCCAGTGGTGGATTAAGTTTACCTTTGGGTTTTTTCAAATCATAGGCCCCTTGCACACATTTTTAAAGCCAAGCAAAAGTTCTTTGATTCACCTTCCTGATTGTATTAAATTTTAATACATAATGGCAGCTAGCAGACATCGCAACTTTAAGACTGGTATGCTCATGTAGAATCTCTAATGAAACAAAACTGGCATAGTACGGATATACTTAAATAGCATATATTGCCAGGCTGTGGCAACACAATCCTCTAAAATGTTGGATATGTTAACCGTATGAAAATGGCCATAGGTTAGTTCTCTTAAACCAATTCACACTAAAAATCCAGAGAGTTCTAATAGGGTACTTGAGTACAAAACACCCACATACATACTGTCCCAGATGACTATGCATGCCCCTTTAGCGAGGGTACATCATCAGATGAGATGTGATAGTGAAGTCTTCACATAAATAAGATAGCCATATTGCTCTTTGACAGAAACTGCTGCTCAACAAGCCTCATCAGTAATCAGGCAGAAGTAATGCTATAGGTGCTCTTTTCATATACCAACTACCTCTCAAAAATGGTAGATACTTTTCTGTACACTTCTGATTTCTCATTGATAAGCGAATGAAAAACATATAGCTAACATTCAACTTGCAGCTTTTAGACACACACACACACACAAACACATTGCCCTCAACAAGCCTTATTATTTTTGACAGTGATGATGTGATGACAGTAACAGCACCACTTGTTAGACTGTGTGTTAAATTTATAGTTGTAAACATTTTGCCAGTATGCACTGAAACAAAACACATGAACCAATAATGACAAAACTGCTCAATTCAGAACATTTCAACCATAAATGGCCACTCATACTTATGTCATTAAAATCCACCAATATCAGTCAATATGCAGAATCTCTGCAGAGTGCAGAAGTAAAACATCATCTAAATTCCACATTAAAGAGATCTGCAACTAACGAAAAGTTGCTGCTAGCAAACAATTTTATATTTCAGTGTTTCATCTACAAATCAATGCATGCTGCCCTTGAAGAATTGATTGCCTATGTTACGTTAAAAATTGGTAAGCTGCCGGTAATATTGCAATAGGAAATGGATGGCAAACTGAAAACAGGTTCATAGTTACTACTAGGCATCAGGGGGACATACTCTCAGGACTGCAGCACCCTGCCCCATTAAAATACAACACAGTATGAGCTGGAGGGGGGGGGGGTGGAACTTACATGTGCCGCAGTGTTGGATTAGAGAAAACTCAAAGCAAACACCAGCCGGACTCGTGCTTTGCCTGGGGCTTTTCAGCATACAGTCCGTCTTCTTTATAATTCAAATCCGCGCGTGCGGAAGACCGTGAGTAGGCAGATGTAAACAGTCGCAAAGACACTGTTTTTGTCATCTGCACCCGGAAGCAAAGGGTGTTCTTAAAGAAGAACGCCCCTTAAAAAAAAAAAATGTAATTTTTTTTAAACTAAACGAAAATGTGCACAGTGCACCATTTTTTCCAGACAACACAGGCATTTTCCGTTCTTCCGGACAGTGTCCCTTAATTCTGGACAGTCCAGAAGAATTCTGGACTGTTGGCAACCCTATTCGCTGCCCTTATTTTTCTGCCATTTTCAATTCTCCTCAAACTGCTCTTTTTCTCCATCACCACTTTGGTCCACATTAAGTACATGTTCCATTTAAGGGAATGCACCCCCCTCCAATCTAACAAGACTTCTTCCAATTGCTTTATTTTCTTTACAATACCTAGCACATCTTCTACGGTCAGTCTAACCCTTGATTTCTACTTTCTGGTTATCACTTTTCTGTCTGATAAAGTTAATACAGCTTTATGACATAATAGTTCTTCTACTCCAACTTATCAGCATAATCTCTTTTCTAACTTCTCCTTGTTCACCCAGCACCTACCCAGGGGCATTCTGCAATGTGCCTTTAAACCTGGGCAACTTTGCACACACCCAAAAACATGCTTTCAGTTTCCTCTCTCACTCCCACCACACCTCCATCAGTCACTTTGAGCCTGAAGGAAAATCCTATGCAATCTACTTGAGGTGTAAAAATATCTCTGCAGGCATCTCCATGCAAATACCCTGAACCTTCTTGATTTAGTCACATATTTCAAAACCCTGCAAACTTCAGCCTTTGTAATTTGCTCATATAAACTTGTCTCCCAAACCTCTCAGAGTTCCTCTGCTTGATTTTTTATAATTACCATCTACAATTCAATAAGCAGTACTAATTATCCCTCTTTTTAATATGCCTATCTGTTTTTGTTCCATCAAATATTCCACCAGGGTTAGCCAGTCACCTATCACTTCTCTCTTTCTCACTTTGTCTGTATTCTGATATTATTTATAAAAAAAAAAAAAAAAAAAAAAAGAGTAGTCTGCCCTAACACAAGGGTTCAAAACAATTCTTTTGCCTTTTCCCAGTCTCTTAGTTTCTTTCCAATAGGTATTTTTTCTAAACATTTTGTTAAATCGAAAAGTTTAATAATCACACACACACATATTAACAGAAATGAAAACAAACCATAATGGCATTTTCATTATTTTCATGCCGCATACTCTTTTTTTTTTTTTTTTTTTTTAACAATTACCATTCACACCAACATCACATACATGGCTTAGTTTCTGCCTTCCTTTAAACCTTACTCCTCTTCCTGAGCATTATTTTGCATGTACTGTTCCCACAAATCCCATTTTCTATGTTACTTAATCCTTCCCTTTTCTAAAGATCCAACTTCCAGTTCCTTTTTTTCTCAAGATTCACTTAACTGTCATTCAACCGCGTGCACCCATAAGTGCGCAGCTGAATGAAATTTCATTCCTCCAAGCTCAACATTTATCAGCAACAACAACATTTAACATGAAAATCTTTATACATAAAAAAAAATTACAGTATGAGCCAACAGACTGTGCCAAAAGCTACAACCGCTGCAATCCAACTCCAGCACCAACTACATTCAAGCCCAACTGCAGGTACAGAAACATCAGCTGCTGCATCCCCGCATTCCGCTCAACACCAGAAACATTCCTCCTGTCCACCAAGGAACTACAAGGTACCACATCTCCACACCAGAAACCAGCAATCCATAAATGATCCACCGATGTACTTCTGCAGCCAACTACAGGCCTTAACGGTCATGACCACACCACGATCTTGTCCTCTTCACAATTCACCAGCCACTCTCTTACTGGCACAACTCCAAAAACCATCCAGATTTCCATCTCACCTCCATTCTGGATTCCTCCACCCAACAAGACAATCTTATTTCGAATTTCACTCCCACAAACTCAGTTTCCGCTTTTGCACCCAACGTGCCATCTTGCACTGAAGGTCCTGCTTCAAGTTCCAAAGGTAAGGAAAAAACAAACAACGGGATGCCACGGACATCACAAATACAACCGTTGACACTGGACACACACCCAACCAGACAAAAAAACCCTACAACTCGACAATCCGGTAAAGAAAACAACAAAAACATAAGTGCACAACAGGAACCAGAGAGGCTGCTGCCATTACGGCACCACCATCTTTACTCATCACTTCAACTACAATTAGTTTAGATTTTGCCTTCCATTTTCTAGTCATTTTTTTAAGCAGACAACAGCATTAAACTTAGTAAGGCCTTACGATGTCTACACAATTCAGATATTATGTTCCAGCTCAAAAGAATCATTTCATTAGTTACCAGTATATGTTTGCCCAACATTTCTGACCAAGTACTTTGTAGGGAATTATTAAAATCTGTCAGCTGATTAAACTCTCAAAAACATGTTCCCAATCAACTCTCTATTTTCCATCACACTTCAGGCATTTACCATTTACATGTGGAAAAATTCTCTAAGTCAGCTTGGGTATAAAAATACCTACGTAAACACTTTCAAGCAAAAATCTTAAACCTTCCAGACTTTACTGCATACATGGTAGCCTCCCTCCCTATAGGCAGTTTGTTCCCAGTACCTTCATTAGCTAGCTTCCTGCAAACACTTCCAAATAAAGGGACAGAAAGTAGGCAAGAAAAAGAGTGGGAAGACCCAGAGGCAAAAATCTCCTTATTTCATAGCCTCACTAGCATTTTTTTCAGTATAATATTTCCCACTTTAGATGCACAATGCTGTGTCAAGTTGTTTTTATTCACTCCGGTAGCTCCTCTTTTCCTCATCATATCTTTCCATTTTGGTTTAGATACCTGTACTTGTGATTATACAGACATACACACACACACACACACACACACACACACATATATATATATATATATATATATATATATTTTTTTTTTATATATATATATCTCATTAACTGTGTAGACAAAGTATCCCCTTAAACCAGGATAGTCTTTTTTAACCTCTTTATTGAATTAACACTTAATAGGCAAACATACATTTTATATAAAAGAAAAACAAACCATGTTAACATGTTCACAAATACAAACATTATACATCACATATAATCTTTTTTACAATTATCAATCCGACATTTCAAAAATTTATCAGTTCCTGCCTTCACTTTAATCTCACTCCTCCTCCAAAACATTATTCTCCAAGTAGTTCCCAAAATTTCCATTGTTTTATTTAACTTGTTCCTACCCTTTTTTAAAGGTTCCAATTTTAGTTCTATCTCTGTTATAATATTCACTATTTCAAATGAAGTTGGTTTAGACTTTATCCATTTTCTAGCAATTGTTTTTTGGTAGACACCACAATTAAACTTAACAAGGCCTCACTGTATCTAGGCAATTCAGATCCTGTATCCCAGATAACAGAAATAATTTCCTTAGTTGCACACATTTTCTCACCCAATATTTCTGAGAGTATTTTGTAAGAAATTTTTTAAGTCTGCCAACTCATTACATCCCAGACATATGTTCCCATTTACCCCTTTCCTCCTCATCACACCATTAACACGTGCCATCTACATGTGGAAAAAATATTTCTGGTCTGTTTAGGGTATAAAATACCAATGCAAACAGTTCCAAGAAAAAATCCTAAATCTTTTAGACTCTGTTGCATATTTGGGAGCCACACGTATGTCCTGTTCTTTCCTTGTTAATTGCTTATCCAGTCTCTCTCTTCGCAATCTTTTCTGACCTCCTCCGAGTGATTCCTATAGTTATCATGCAATAATGTATACGTTCTACTAATTAACCTTTTTTCAACTGCAGCTTCTGTTCTAGATTTAACTAAAAACTCTCCCAGAGCAGGTCTTTCATTTAGTATTCCCCATACTCCTTTTTCTTTGCCTATACTCTGACAGCAATACCTGATAGTGAAGGCAACCTCTAGCCTGTGGCTCAAAATGACTTCTTGGCCTCATCTAATTCTATTACCTTTCTCTCTCTAGTTATTTGCTCCCAATACATTGGTTTATTACCCAGTTTTCTCCAGTAAATTCCAGCTCCCTCTTGCCTAATCTCTGTACCCCTAATTGCAGTCATCCATTCTTGTGTTGGCTCAGATCTTAGAATACTTTCTGCTACTTTATGAATATTGTATTTTGAATGGCTATTATTCTCCTTAACAATCTGTGTCCAAAATCCCACTCTCTCTCTCTCTCATTTTTTTGAATTTCCCCTGCTTCATCACAATCCTTTTCCACTCTGAATTACATATTTCCGCTTATGTTACATATATAATCCTCAATTATGTAGCTCTAAAATATCCCTTCAAATCAAGTAATCCTAAGTCATCTTGTTATATTGGAAGGATCAACTTATCCCATGCGACCCTTATACACTCATGTCCCATATAAAATTCTTCAGCTCTTTACTACTGCCCACAACTTCATCTTTGGTTGATAAAAATATGCCTGACCTGTATATAAAACTAAATTGACTAAAAAACATTTTCACCGTATCTTGCTACCACATCCATAAATAAACAAAAGCTTCCAGTTTCTCAAAGTTTGTATTATCTTTTGTTTAGTCTCTTCCCTCATATCCTGAGCTGCCATAACAAAATCCTTTTTAACCCATACTCCTAAATATGTCATTTTATTCTGTCCCCATATATATGGGTATTGATGAACCAATTTGTGTGGATGCATAATTTACAACTATAGTCTTTGTTCTGTCTTCATTAATTTTATATTCCCAAAAGACTTGAAACTGTCTCAGAATGTTCCAGAACACTGATATGTCATTTTCTGGTTTCATCAGATACAAAATAATACTATCTGCAAGTAAAGCCAACTTTCCTTGATTTCTATACCAGTTATATTGTTGAATTTATGAGTCCCTTATTTTCTTTCCCAATGACTCTAAATTTAATGCAAATAACAAAGGGGAAAGAGGATACCCATGCCTGGTTCCTTTGTTCAGACAACTCATCAGCGAGGAGCCCTCTCACTTTAATTTTTGCCTCAAATCCTTCATATATCCTCCAAATTAACCTTATTATTGTATCAGGGAATGCATATGCTTATAAAATC
This sequence comes from Protopterus annectens, assembly GCF_019279795.1. Classification (NCBI taxonomy): domain Eukaryota; kingdom Metazoa; phylum Chordata; order Ceratodontiformes; family Protopteridae; genus Protopterus; species Protopterus annectens. The sequence goes on from NC_056744.1 coordinate 1,141,104,625, forward strand.
CCAGCTTACTCTCTCAAATGCCTTCTTTGCATTAAGATCCACCAACAATAGCAGCAATTTCTTACATTCTGATTCCATCTGGATCATCGTTGCTCTATTAATTTTGTAAAATGTTTGCCTCTCCTCCACAAAATCATACTGATCCATATCCATCAAGTTTGGCAAATTTTTTGCCATTCAATTAGCTAATATAAACACTTTATAATTATGGATTAAAACTGAAATGGGCCTATATGAAGTTGGGTCTGATAGATTTTTATCTTCTTTAAGTATTACAGCCACCACAACTTTCTTCCAGGATCTTGGTGTTTCCCCTCCTTTCAAAATACTGTTAAACATAGCTTTCTAGATTTGTATCACTTTCTACCATCTTAGTTTTCAACCTTACACAGGAATGCCATATATTCTTAGGGAATTTCCTGCAGATTAATTACATATTACAGTTTCTATCTCATCTCCTCCTGTCTTAACTGTTAATCGTTGAGTCTTGTCTACCTCTAACCTTGGCATATTTAAGTCTTCCATAAATATTCCATTTGTGCTTTTTCTTGATTTTCCCACTTTTCTGCCTTGTACAAAACTTTCATAAATTTTCCAAAATATGTCTAATACCTCTACAGGATTGATTACTATTTTTCTTGTTACAGGCTCTCTACGTTTGGCAACAATCCTTTCTACTTTCTGTTGCATTGTACCAAAGGTTTTTGTGCTGCGGAATTATCAAAAACAGTTGCTCAACAGTAATCTTTCTAAACTCATGCATATTATCCAAGCACTCCCCTATTTTCTCCATCACTCTGCTCTTTTTCTTCTTTGGTAAGTTTCTCCTTATTTTGCAATACTTTAACCTTTGTCAGCCACTACATATGTGTTGTTATGTCTTAACCATATCTCTTTTCCTTTTATTTCTACCCTATTTTTAAACTCTACTTTCATTTTATCCCACTAACTATAACTTCTAGAGCACTTTCTATCTTCCCTACTAACTCCTGAATAATTTCCAACACCCATTCCTTAAATTCCTCTCTTTTTAACAGGTAGATACAGAAGCACTAGTGTTTCATTTTTACTTCATTACCCTGCACTTTATCTTATTGGATGTGTGTCAGTCTTAATTAAATGCACATGCTCCTATGAAATACAAATTCTGTCCAGTCTAATTATTGTACTTTGGGGAATAACTTCCTGCTACTGTATTCACGTCTTCCATATCAAATATTTTCACACATTTCTTCAGGAATCTACCTTGTTTTGTTATATTTTCCAATCTAGGTCTCCAGATACACCTTTACTATTGCAAATCAAGTTCTTGTCCCTACCTATAAGTAATATTCTCTGCTGAAAGTGGATTACTACTCCCAAACTTTTCTTAAGCTCCATAACAGTTTTAGGTAGAATATAAATACATGTCAGCATAACCCTCCTTCCTTGTAAGTAGCCCTTTACTATCAAAAATCTACGATTACTGTGTTTCCCCTCTTCAATCATTATTGGAGGTCCTCTACCAATTAGTACAAATATTTCCATTTTCTTTTGTCCCAGATACTCTGCTGAATATACATCTTGAAATCCTTCATCAAATTCACATGCTCACTTCTTTCCAATTACGTCTCCTGTAGCACTGTATTTGCTCTCTGCATTTTTAATATAAAATATAAATATAATTCAATACTTTTATCTTTTTGTCGATACCTGCAAAGCGATTCACATTCCAAAATATGTTTCGTGTAGCCATTATGATAAGTAGTTATTATTCCCACCCATTATATTTGGCACCATTCTTGTTACATGCACCAACTAATTTTGGCAGGGTGTTCCTTCATACAGTTTCCTGTCATCTCCATTTGAACCTCTGTTACATTTTGCGAAACTTTTTTTGTTTTAATGAAAACCCTCAAATAAAACATACTCTCATAACCTACTAACTTAAAACCAACAACACAACTATGTACATGTTCAAATAATGAAGTTTAACCCTCCTGAGAGGAACAATTGTCTCAAACTGACAACTGTACCCACCATCATTAACTAACCTAAAAGTAAGGTTAATCATGCTAAAGCACACGTTACAGCCCATGCTGCTACTTACTCTAATTCATTTCAATTATTGTCTCATCTGTATTCCTCTCCAAGATTTGAAAAAAAAATCTTGTATGTCTTCAGAAAACTGTGCTCTTACATACTTCCAAAAATTATTTTATTTTTTCCTAAGGTGCTTGCCCTTGCATCTTTTAATTTTGTGTTTCTCTCAGTAAACATCTTCCAGACTTTTCTGGTTTATTGCCTTCACCATTAGTCAGCTTGTTTCCATGGAAACATAAGAAAATTATGTACTTCTCAACTCACAATGAACACTTATTTACTAAAGGAAAACTTCATTACATTGTGGGTTGTCATTAAAAAAAACACTTGCTTAGACAAAAAATATGATTAGATTAAACCAAGGGCACTAATCCAGACATTCACCTATACAAAAGTAAAATAAAACCTTTCAACTGTATATATATTATTTATTGTAATCAGTGCACTTTTATACCTCATATCTATCCCAACAGCCTATTGACTTAAATGTGATTTTGTCCAGCCTTTCTCCTGTTTCTACATTGTAATGCATACATTTCTTGAAACTAAAACAGAACATTATATACTTGTTAACTTTAGTATCTTTATCACATACAACAATCACTGAAAATGTTTTGCTATATAACATGCAAGTCATATCATGAAATGTTTTATACAAATACCGTTAATAAAAAAATGTTTTACTTAGTTTTTTTTTCTTGTAATGTCGTTTCAAACAATAGTTACATGAAGTGGAGTATATGCTGTCAGCCCCCCCCCCCACAAGTTTAACAAACTCAACAAAAACTCAATGTTTCTCAGCCATTTTTTCTTGTAAAGCAATATTTCACAAATGGGATTTAAGCTTTATAGTTTCACATTTATTCTCCAGTTTCAGTGTTGCTGGTCTTCTTCCCGTTCACCTCCATCTCTCACTCAAAGACTCTGGTTCAAGCTGAAGGTACTCCTGATTCTTCTAGTCAACTCCTGTGCTTTCTTTGGTCTCGCAAGCATTTTCCTTTGGAACATTGGAAAAGGCTTCACTGTCAGAAGAATGAGAAGCAGAGTCCCCTTCTGTTTGATGGCTTTTTGTTGGATAAACTTTGGCATTTCCTCCTTAGTCTGTTCTGCATCAAAAAATTAGTTTGATCCTCCAGGAAAAAAACATTCTGAAGACAGATGGTTATAGCACCTTAAATTTCACACCTGCTTCTCAACATTCCCCGACTGCTAGAATAAATTTGCTTCTCTACTGCCTGGTATACAGTGAATAATCATTTTCTACAAACACCCTTCTGTGTCCAGTTTTTAATGCTTTGCCTTTCTGCCACAGTTTTGTCAGGATCAACTCTTTCTGTTGGTATTACTGCATCTTTGCTAACACAGGTCTTGGCTGCTTTCTCATGGCTAGGTTTGAAGCGTAGAGATGGTATGCCCCATAGTTTAACAAATCTTGCTGTGGAATACAAGTCCTGCCACTTATTTGTGCTTTCATAATATTAATACAGTCTGGTCCTTCCAGTTTCTCTGGTACAGTAGCAGATCTCGTATCTTCTGTCTGTGCTCGGTCCTCTAACTCTACCATTTTTCTTGGACATTCTCATACTTAGCCAGCCCTTTCTTCATTCTGACCTCTGATTTTTGCAGGTTCATCAGTTTGTCACTCTGAATACCCGTTCCATTTTTCTAGCCATTTGTTATTTGAGTTGATATACTCCTTCACCGTTTCATTCAATTTAATCAGCTCTGAGCACATTTGACTTACATTTTCCTCTAAATTATTGGAAGCCATATCATGTACCAAAGCTGAAGCTTGAACTGCTTTTTGTTGAACCGCTGCAGGATTCTTCTCAGTCAGTGTTTTGTCTTCAGCTTTTCTAGTTGACTTTCTTTGAAGCTCTCTTAAGTTTCTTCTTTGCTGGCATCTAGCCAGTGTACTTACTGAACAGTAACTGAATTTTACCAAAACAGTCAGAATTACTAGACCTTATCTACCAGTACCTTTTTTTTCACACTGGGAGAGCTGAAGTAAAACAGTTGATCAGTGTACAGATATCTTAGAAAAACTGTTGCAAGGATCATCTGACCCCACTTAACCCTAGGCTTCGTTCTTCCACAAGTTCTTCAGTTCCTTATTCACTTCTTGCCATAATTTATCATCTGGTTGATAGAAATACGACTAGCCAACATACGGAATCAAGGGAACCAAAGCATTTTCATTGGCTGCATCTTGCTTTCCACATCCACAGTAATGAACTACCATTCCTATACCTTTTGGGTACTTTCTGATTAGTTTCCTTCCACATCTACTTTGCTGCTACTAACAAGTCTTTCCTAAGCCACAGTCCTAGGTACTTTAAGTTTTCATGCCCACACATGTATGAGAATTACTGGACCATTTAATATATGGGCACACAGTTTAAATCTTGGCTTTTGTATCATATATATTTACTTTAAAAAATCCAAACATCTGGAATTGTCTCAAAGTATTCCACAACTGAGCGGCATCCTGTTCTGTATTTGTCAGACATATTGTTACTAACAAGCTGCTTCTTGTGGTTCAGGGTTTGATTCCCTCAACCTCCATTTGCCTGCTGTGTAACTTTGAGCAAGTCACCTAACCAGACAGTGTTTGGGGCAATTAGGAAATTGTGCTAGGCTCCTAATGGTCTCCTGGAATGCATACCCAACTACTATGAAACTATGTCACTCGCAACAGCGATATTTTTTCCCCATTCTCCCTTCCAATCATACCCTTGACTGTTTGCATCTCTTAGATTCATTGCTCTATGCATTCCCTTACACACATACACACACACACACATATATATTGCAATTAACAATAATGAAAGAGGACATCCCTGCTTTGTTCCTCTAGAAAACTCCAATTTATCAAAAAAAAACCCTCCCCCACTTTTATTCTCATTTCTGACCCTGTATATATCTTCCTTATTCATTTGTTTATTTTGCTAGGAAATGCAAATTCATCCATTGTTCTACACACAAATTCCCCACTTACCCTACCAAACACCCTCTCTCTGCATCCAGGTTTACCAGTAGTAATTCTGAATAATCAGTCCTATTAATGCTGTCAGTTGTCAGTCTTCCCTTTACAAATCCACACTTATCTAGATCTGTCAATTTTGAGAACACCCAACATTTTTGTTAATAAAGTTATACATCTTTTTTTGGTCAGGATTTAATACTTAAAGTGTTATATATAAGGCAGGATCTTTCTTTTCTTTAGATAAAGCCACCATAACTGCTTTCTTCCAGATGAAGATATCCCCCATTCACAACAATATTAAATAATTCCTTCCAAATCATTATTGGGGTTTCAAAACCCTAAATTCCACATTTCTACTGATATACCCATCCACACCTGGTAACTTACCCATTTCCTGACTGCAAATCACAATTTTTATTTCCTCCACTATATTTACAATGAACTGTGTGTTGTGCCTTTAACTCCACCACCTGTGTCAATCATGACATTATCTCTGAAAATCAATTTGACTACCTCATTCATTTTTGTTTTCCCTTTTGTGAACACTTCTACAAAACACCCAGAACATTTCCTTAATTCCTTCAGGATCTTTCATTGTTTTCCTGGACTTAGTAACAGTCCTTCAGCTTTACTACTGTTATCTCCACTTTTTGCTTTCTTGACCTCAGCACTGAGCACTTTTGTGCTTTAGGGTTATTGTCCTAAAATAATCCCTCAAGTACCACTTTTCTATGCTTATGCACATTCAGCCAGCTTCTAAGCCAAAATAACTTTCTAGCTGAAAGATACTGAAATCTGAACTATTAAGGAAGCAAAACTTATAAATTACATTCAATAAATTGAAGGGTTTTCTTTGTTCCATTGTTGCAGGCCAAAGTGATTGTGTAGCTGAACCTTGGAATGTTATAATCCAACTCATTTAGTTTTTTTTTTTTTTTTAATATAAATATGTCTTCCATTTTGAATTATTGATCTAAGGCAGTTTTACACCTAAGCTGTATTATTCAACACTTTACTATGTTCACCAAAACTATTTATGTTTTGTACCAAAAGCCCACATTTTTTCACAGAGTTCAACTCATTTTCTAGCTCATCCAAAGCTTACTTTAACTGTAGTTTAGAGTCTGTTCTACTTTAAAATGCACACAATTTCATGTGTCTTGCTTCTAATAGTTCCTTCTAAGACAGCATACCTGCTCATTAATTTGTTTGAAGACATAAATCACTATACTTTAGTTCCTCAGCTTGCTTAGACACAGTTGTGTCAACTTGTTCCAACAACTCATACACTCTTGTTGGACCTTTGTCTGTTTTACCTTTCAATTGTTTATGGCAATGTAGCAATCTTATGCCCCTCTTGGAAAGGCAGATGCATACTCTCTGTATAGAGCATTACATTTTTATGTTGGCTTTCCATGTTCCAATTTAACCATCTTCAGTAACCATTTGCTCTACTTTAGCTATATTTTCTTTGTACTCTACAACCTCGTTAATACTGACGTTGCAACCATTCTAAAAAGCAAACAGGACTACGACTAATAATGTATGACATTTATTTTATACATAATATTCAATCGGGTAACTTTTATAAACAAACCTGCAGTTGGCAAGAGCAACTTCTGAATACTTACCACTTTTAGAACTCATGTTTTTTCAGATATTTCAATTTATAGCATACGCCTCTCCCTAACATACACACACAAATCACAAAGAGCTAAATGCAATTCAAAAGGAAAAAATCTTTCCAATTATGAATTATAGCTCTAGTTGTATGGTAGCTTACATAGGATTTACATCCCAAAAAGCTGAGGTTATTCATGCAACAGCACATTATTTCATGAGTGATTATTCTGAGGATAATTCGCCCTAAGGATATCTAATCTCTATATAATTAAAATTAAATATTTTTCTGACTATCTAAAAGATTTGTTCAGCGTTCAGCTAATAAATTTAATATTACAACTATTTATATTTATTCAATGTTTTCTCATACTGCAAGTGGGGGGGGGGGCTCAGTGTTTCCCAGCTCAGTAAACTGCATGCTATCATCATTTTGGATTGTAACTATTCTCTCTCTCTCTTAAGAATACATTGGACATGTCACCTAGAATATTCTGATTAGTCAATTTCTGACTCGCTGACATATCTCATAAGCATCTAAACACAGATTAATCTAAGATTTTCAGTAATCACAGTTTCTGAACTACTTCTGAATTTAAATAGCTTAGAAAGCCAGACTTCTTAGCTAAATCTGTCTAGTAATCTTTTTGCTCCAATATTTATATTAATTGTTACTAATTCTTTGACATTTTTCACTTGAGCTACTCAGTTCACAGCAGCAAGCTCACCTCAGCAGCTGCATTATCACATGATTTAATTTTACACCTTTTGTATTTTTTCCTGTCCTATATATACAGTGCAACTATTGATCTTTTATGCAGTTAACTAAACACTTTCATACCCTCTCTTATGCAGTTAACTAAACACTTTCATACCCACTTATTGCTTAATTTATGTGATAAGCATTCAAAAGTACCCATCAAAGCAAAGCTGCACTCTAACCTACTTTTTTGAAGGAGTTAATTCAGTTTTAATTTCATAAAGTAAAACTACTCTGCTTAGAATCAAACGTCTTCCTTACTTTTTCTGTGCAGCTAAAACACAAAGTGAGTTTGGTGCTGCAGTCCTCTGACTGCAGTTTAACACAGCTTTGTTCAAACCTCCTTGGGCTACTTCTCATGCCTCAAAAAATCGATACACTTAACATAATACATTGAAATTAATACTCTCAGGTCTCCTACTTTTTTAAACAGGAAAGAGTCACTTTGCCTTCCATTTTCCTCCCAAATTTTCACCCTCTCTCAATGCCAGCATCCAATTCCCATCCAGTTTCTCCTTACTCTTCTGGTCATTTACTCTGCCTTTTTAGGGCTTTCACACACATTTTTAAAGTATGAATGGTTTCACCGACACACACACTTCTTGCTTCAGTTTACTGGTGGAAGGCTAAAACGCTGAATCCCCTTTCTGGTTGCTGGTTTGTTTTCAGTCGATGACATATTTTATGTTTTTCACTGTCTTCTCTACTCGCATGTGCATCTTAGACCCACCAGAACATAAAACACTTTGGAATTGTTATATTCAGCAGTTTTCAATCTCAGTCATGCCTAAAGACATCCTCTGATTGCTGGTGTGGATTTACTTCCCTTACCCAGTGTAGAGCAAATCCTCACTTTCAAAAAAACTGTGGTGTCACTAACTTTCAGTACCTTTCTCCTCTGTCACATTTTGCTCAGGAGCATCTCTTTCTGCTGGTATGTTTACATCTTCACCAGAATAGGTCTTGGGTATTATCTTATTTGCAAGTTTTGGGGCATATAAGTGAAGTGCTCTCAATTAATAACTCCTGTTGTGCAAAACCAGTCCCAATTCTTATTTGTGTCCTCAAAAAAAAACTGATGCAGTCTGCTCCCTTCAATTTCTGTGAGATAGCAAAAACCTCAGACTTTCTGTCTATATCTTCAAATTCTACTTTTTTAATGCAGTTATTTTTGGGAAGCCTCATTTTCTGCTGTCTTTTCCTTTATACTAATTTCCAACCTCTGAACATCAATTAGTTCATCTGAATGCTTGCTATGTATTTTCCAGCTTTATCACTTCACTGCACATATATTTTAATATTATACTTCTATTAAAGACTTCTGAATCCATTTCATTTTTTTTCTTTTAAGTTATTTTAAGCCATCACTTGCACCAAGGCTACAGACTGGTCTGCACCCTGAAGATCAGCCATGAAGTTATTCTCCACCAAAACGTACAAATTTTTTTTCCACCAACCTTTCTTTGATCTTCCAGTTTCATATTTTTTGATATCCATGCATTATATTCACTAGTCAGTAATCAAATTAATTCAAAGTTAATAACTTTTCTTGGCTTTTCCCTTTGAATTCGCTGTTTTCACACTGGGAGAAATTAAAGTGTTGCTCAAGCAAGCCACCATCTTAGAATTCTGATCCAGTGGTGCTTTGTGAGGAAATTAAGGCAGCACCTTACATTTAATGAGCATGATGCTTGCATAGATCCTTTCAAGAGCACTGACAATATTCCCCATAAAAGAATTACTCACAAATCAGTAATACTAAATGCAAACAGCCATACAATTCAAATGGGAGATCACTAGTTAAAAAAGAGAAACACAACTAAGGGGACAAAAGCATCCACAAGTCCCTACTGTTGACTAATGGTTTCTGAATTGGGATTTCAACTGCTTTAGACTATCTGTGATTAAAATTTGGGAAGAGAGCTTTTGATAAAAAAGAAGACTAGCTGCAGATAACAGCAAATCAAGTAGCATGGTTATACCAATAAAAGATAATAAAGATTTGCATGGTGTGCAAGGCAAAAATTAAGCAATCCTCTCTTTTACAAGGGGTCAGGGTGTCTTCTCGGGAGCGCTACAGAATCCTGAAAATCCAAAATCCTGAAAGTTCAAAATACTGAAAACTCAAAATCCTAAAAACACACAGGATACCAACACTCACTATATGCCAGCACAAGTACATACAGAAACATATTACCTTTCAACTATATGCAGGGGGGCAAGCCCCCCTGCACCCCCACACCCCCTATTATTTTACATACATCAACTCCAAGACTGCACTTCACTACACCAAGTGCAATCTTGGAGTTGATATATTTAAGTAGCAGGGGGTGTGGGGGTGCAGCTTCCCACATGGCAGGTGCAGGGGGGCTTGACCCCCTGCTTATACTTGGAGAACAGTAATATAGTTTGTGTTTTATTTGTTTTTGTATGTACTTGTGCTGGAATATAGTGAGTGTTGGTATCCTGTGTGTTTTCAGGATTTTGAATGTTCAGTATTTTGAGTTTTCCGTATTTTGGTCTTCAGGATTTTGGGCTTTCAGGATTCTGTAGCGCTCCCGTCTTGTCAACTGTCACCACCTCTCACAAACCACAGCTACTCACTCTACCTTCTTTGAAGGTTATGCTCAACTGTGACAGTTATTCTCATCCTTCATGATACTACTGAAAAGTAACTAATCTTTTCTACTTCATCTAACCTCATTTATCCTTACTCTGTTACCAACTTCCACATTTTTTTAAGACTATTATCACCCTTTCTGTATGTCCACCACTCTACCATAAATCAAAATCTGACAATTTTACATTAATGATGGACTGAAAATGAAGACATACAGACTTATTGTAATGCAAACACGTTCTTTGAATGTACTGCCATTTATTACTCATGATACAGTTACGTTTTCTATTATAACATGTCTCACACTGTTTTAAAAATTAACTAGTACTCAGAATGTAAAGTTGCTTTCATGTCTGTTTAAATCGAATCAAAACTGTGCTGCATTACTGTGTACTGTACTACAGTTTTGTGCAGCATTTTTCCCCAGGTCTCCATGAAAAAGGGTCTTTTGTCACACAGTCGGTCCTTCCATGTAATCAAATGCAAAATTAAGAAACAAAAATTCATCTCTTAGCTGGAACTTTGTCTCCCTCAAAACTGCTTCATAAAAATCGAATTTTGCTTTCTTGCACATGCCACCAAACCACAGCCATTCCTTTTGGTTGGATATCCTTGACTCTGTCCCATCTCTATAAAAAAATCTGCTTTAAAAAATTATCTGCCTTCCTACATGTGGGGCCAGGCAAAGTACAGTTTTGTACCTACCATAAATGTAGATGTCCGATAGGAATGCATCTGCAGTCTTCACAAATGGGTTGTCCTGTCGTCAGGCAGCCCTTCGGTCGGCCGGATTCCAAAGTCTGGGTCTGGCTTCGGCTGGTGTCGCACTTCACCCGACGTCATTGCGGCAGTTCTTTGGGTATAAAGGCATCAGCCGACGCCATTTTCCTCAGTGTTTCTTGCCCCAGATGCCAGGTGCCCTCTTGGATGGCTAAATTTGGATAAATGCCAAAGTTTCCAAATAGTACAGAGCAAACACACAAAATAAGCATGTATGTACATATATACAAACAAATACACCATAATAGATCCCCCCCAAGCTAGCTGAAGGTTGGCAAATACCCTAGGAGTACCTCAGAGGGGAAGGAGGGAGGGTAATCCTGACTGCAGATGCATTCCTATCAGACATCTACATTTATGGTAGGTACAAAACTGTACTATGTCCTTCAAGGATGCATCTGCAGTCTTCACAAATGGGTAGAATACCATAGCTAAACTAGGGGAGGAGGAATGAGTAGAGATTATGGTGTAGTTAGGATCCCTTGAAAAACAGCAGTGGCAAAACCAGCTCGGGATCTAGAGTATAAAGGTAAATTATAATGCTTGGCAAATGTATGCACGGAGGTCCAAGTAGCAGCCTCTATAATGTCTTTGGTAGCCACTCCTCGTAAGAAAGCTGTGGTAGTGGCTGTAGCCCTTGTGGAGTGAGGCCTGATGTTCTCTGGAGTTTTCTTTCCATGATAGGAGTAACAAAATCTAATGCAATTTCCTATCCATTTGGAGATTGTCTGTTTTGAAATTAGTTTTCCTTCCTTCCCTGTTGCATATGCTACCAGAAGCTGGTCAGTTTTTCTATTGGTTTTTGTCCTGTCCAGGTAGTAGCGTAATTGTCTATGCACATCCAAGGTATGTAGTAGTCTTTCTCCCCTGTTCTGTGGGTTGGGGAAGAATGTAGGAAGGTGGATAGCCTGATTTAAAGAGACTCTGGATACCACCTTAGGCATAAATGTAGGATTTGTTCTCATGGACACTATCTTGATGAAAGATCAGGAAGGGTTGCACTGCCATTAATGCCTGTAGTTCAGAGACCCTTCTTGCTGAAGTTATTGCCAGCAGGAATGCAGTCTTCCAGGATAAGTATTGTAATTCTGCTGTTGCTGCTGGTTCGAAAGGGGGAAGTGTCAATTTTTCTAGTACAAAGTTCAAGTCCCATGCTGGTAATGGAGGTTTCCGGGGAGGTTTCATATTTTTAATTCCTCTCAGAAACTGTCTGAGCAGAGGATGCGAGAAGACAGGAGGATCCAAGCTGTATTCTGCTGAAATAGCTGAGGCATGTATCTTGATGGAAGAGTAGGACAGGCCTGTATGGAAGAGCTCTGCCAAGTACTCCAGGATGTTGGCTATGTTCACCAGTGTCACTTCTTGCCCCTTTGCAGTACTCCAAGTGAGATATCTTTTCTATTTTGCTGCATAATTCTTTCTTGTTGAAGGTCTTCGAGCCTCCAGGATTATGTCCTTAACCCTTTGGGAAAATGTGGGTTAATTGTTGTCATGTAATGTTCCAGGCAGTTAGCTGCAGAGTTTTCAGGTTTGGATGCAGGATGTTGAAGTTGTTCTGTGTTAACAGTAATGGGATCAGGGGCAGTGTCCATATTTGTTCCCGGGACATGCTCCTCAGCAATGGATACCAATGTTGTCTTGGCCAGTCTGGAGCTATCAGAATGATCTTCGGATGTTCCTCTTTGATCTTCAGAAGCACCTTGTGCATCAAAGGAAGTGGTGGGAATGCGTATGCTATCAGGTTTTTCCAACTGAAAGATAGGGAGTCCACCTTCCAAGCAAGTGGGTGGTACGTCCTTGTGCAGAATTTCTTTAGCTGGTGATTGAGTGGGGATGCAAACAAGTCTATTTGTGGTAATCCCCATTCTCTTGTGATGGCTTTGAAGATGTCCGGATGCAGCATCCATTCGTGGGCATCTGTGGTAGTTCTGCTTAATATGTCTGCTAGAATGTTTTCCTTCCCTGGTACATAAATTGCTTCTAACTGAATGTTGTAGCCCAGAGCCACATCCCATAGGTCCAGTGCCAGCCGGCATAGAGGATATGAGTGTGTGCCTCCCTGTTTGCTGATGTACCACATAACTGTGGTGTTGTCTGTCCTTATCATTAGCTGACCTTCTTGGAGAAAAGGTTTGAAGGCCTGGATTGCCAATTTTACTGCCATCATTTCCTTTAGATTTATGTGCAGGTGCAGCTGGTCTTGAGTCCATAGGCCTTGAATGCACCTGTCCAGCATTTGTGCCCCCCAACCGAGGTCTGAGGCATCTGTCGTGATGGTTTGTTTTGGTTGGCTTTTGCAGAAGGGCAATCCTGAGTTTGATTGGCAGGCCTGAGCCCACCATAGGAACTCTTTCTTCAGGCAGGGAATCATTGGAATTTTGGTTTCTAGGCTGTGCTTGTGTTGAGACCACAAATTCTTTAGGTACCATTGTAGCTTTCTCATATGCAGCCTGGCATGAGGGACCAGTATTATGCAGGATGCCATGAAGCCTAGAGCTTGCAGCACTTTTCTTGCAGTTAGATGGTTCTGCTTTGTTAATGCCAAGAAGTAGAGAGGAAGCTGCTCTTTCTTTTCTGCAGTTAGGGATGCCATTTGATTTGATGTGTCCAGTTCTGCACCCAGAAAGGTTATTCTTTGGGATGGAATCAGCCTTGACTTTTTATATTGACTGTATATCCCAGGGCTTGCAGCAGGTAAATGACTCTTTGTAGGTCTTCTGTTAGTTTTATTTTGTTGTCCGCTTGTATCAGGCAGTCGTCCAGGTAGGGATAGATTTGAATCCCTGAAGTCTGCAATGAGCGATTACTGATGCCAGGCATTTCGTGAACACTCTGGGCAGTAGATAAGCCAAAGGGCAATGCTGAGAATTGATAATGCTCTGATCCTGCAAGAAATCTGAGGTATCTTCTGCAAATTGGTCTTATGGGGACGTGCAGGTATGCCTCCTTGAGATCTAGAGTTACCAGCCAAGACTCCTTGCCCAGCATGGGAAGAAGCTGCTGAAGGGTCAGCATTTTGAATTTTGGAACAATGAGGAATGTGTTTAAAGCGGACAGGTCTAGAATAGGCCTCCATTTGTTTTCTTTTCTTGGTACCAGGAAGAGTCTGGAGTAAAATCCCTTTCCTTGCTCCAAGGGTGGTACCTTTTCCACAGCTCTCATTCTTAGTAATTGAGATATTAGAGCTTCCGTCCTTTGAGTAGGTGGCAGGTTTGGCATTCCTCTTTTGCTTGGTAGAGTATGGAAATGGAACCTGTAACCTTGGTCTATAGTTTGCAAAATCCATTTTTCTCTTGTGATGCAATGCCAGTTCTTTGAAAATAAGGTTAGCTTTCCGCCTAAGGGTGCTTCTAGTTGTTCCCTGGTAGGTGGTGCCACCGCCAAGTCACTGTGAATGAGTTGTTGTAGTGGTGGTGGTTGCATCCATGCTTTGCTGGTTGCTACCTTGCCACTGGCGTCCCCTGTAGGCACCCCTGGTTTGGTTTCTGCCTCTCGAGCGCCTATTCCTGCCTCTTTGTGCCCTAGAGGAGTCTGGAAAGGACCAATTCTTGGAGGGCCAGTTCCTGCTAAACCTTGGAGGCTGAACTTGTAAGAAATCTTTCACTGTTTGTACAGATTTTGCTTTCTCTTCCATCTTTTTCAGTACCTGTTGCGCAGGGGAACCAAATAAACTGACCTTGTCCATAGGTGCATCCAGAAGCTTTGATTTGACATGGTCTGGTAATGCCTGTTCTTTCAGCCATGCATGCCTCCTGATAACTGTGCCAGTCATGGCTGATCTAAAGGAAGCCTCCAGTGCATCATAGCCACATTTTAAAGAATGGTTACTAACCTGCTGTATGTTATGTACCATTTCTTGAATATATTTCTTATCTAAAGATTCTTCAGAGGACAGCTTTTTAGTCAACTGGTCAAGCATAAACTCTTGGTATTGAATCATATGAAATTGGCAGTTCAAAGCTCTAGCTGACAAAGTAGCAGAGGTGTAAACTTTTACCCCATCTCTAAGGACCTGGATTCCCTTTCAGAGGGAGGGGTTTTAGTGGAAGTAGCTGCTACGGCTTTAGGACCCTGGGAGATAGTCTCTGGATCTGCAAAAGGAGCCTTATATAAATGGTGATGAGTGTCCGGGACCCTGTAGAACCTATCGGGCTTAGCAGGAGCCGGAGGTAATGAATCAGGAGCAGTGCAAGCATCATTAAATGCATCATCAACAACAGAAAGTACTGGAGGTATAGCTAAAGGCCTATGCTGTGGCAAATGTAGAAAGGTCCTAAGCCTTTTCTGAGTCTGAGAAATCTTGGCCCTGCCACTGAAATTGTTCCCTCATAGCATGCAAGGTTTCCCCAAAGGAAAATTCCTCAGGAGGAGAGGCTGAAGGGATGGACTCCTCGGCATCAGAGTCTTCGTAAGGAGAATAAGCAGCCTCAGGAGGGTCTGTATGTTCTGAGTCATCAGAGGAATCATCTGTGGATACTGGCTCAGGGGGCTCTGCTCTAGGCCTTTTTTCTGGAGGAGGGAGAGGCTCTGTCTGGATGAGGCTGGGCTCCACGAATTAAAGAGATGAGATCCTCAGCCAAAGTAAGCATATGGGAGCTGGTGCTGGGCCTGAGAGAGGGGGGCTTGGCAGGCACCGTTTTTGATGCTTTGGCTGCTTTAGCCCTGGCAAAGGCCTTAATAGACATTGCTGCAGGAGGCCTAGCAGCTCCACGTGCAGGGGTAGAAATATCCAGGGGAATGGTATCTGATAAATCCTGTGAAACCGCAACAGAAGGTTGGATTTCAGAAGCCGTTTCTACCAGGTTAGAAGAGGCCTCGGTAGAAGGCATGATTTCGGCTGAAGAAAGAACCGCTTGCTCGGTTTCGGCCGAAACAGAGACACTCGCGGTTTGCTTAACCGCGGTTTCGGCCGAAACCGCGGACCGCGAGTGTCGGTCCTTTTCTTTGCGTTTTTTGGTACTTTGCGTAGTCGGAGGATCCGACGGCATAATATATGCAAAATCGGAGCCGAAAATCTGTTCAGCAAACTCCGACCGACGTCTAAGCGTCCGTCGGTTAAAAGAAGCACAGGCTAGACAAGCTGCTACGTCGTGGTCTGGGCCTAAACAATGTATGCAATAGGAGTGGAAATCTTTATGAGGTATTTGTTTCCCACAAGATAAACAGTTATTCACTTTCTCTGACATCGGCTGAGGCAAGAAAGAGTCCCCAACGGGGTACTTAGCTTTTTAGAAGTCTTCGAAGTAATATTCGGTAGTAGTAATCTCTGGATCTGACCGACCGGCACTTGCGAACAGCTTCTGCTTCAGGCGCCACGCGGCAAGAAAGACTGGGGAAAATGGCGTCGGCTGATGCCTTTATACCCGAAGAACTGCCGCAATGACGTCGGGTGAAGTGCGACACCAGCCGAAGCCAGACCCAGACTTTGGAATCCAGCCGACCGAAGGGCTGCCTGACGACAGGACAACCCATTTGTGAAGACTGCAGATGCATCCTTGAAGGACATCAGCAATACAATCTGTTTAACCCTCTCACCAATGGAGGCTACATGGCTTCAACTCTAATGTCCTAGTTCTAAAGAAACAGGTGCAAGGAGCAGGTTACTCGTATCTTGTGCAAGGTAAACACTACTACAAACCTCACAGAAGAACTAGCACAGGAAACAGTAGGCTACAAGAAATGTCCATTTAAACCAAAATGAAGTAGTCAGATAAGTAGATACAGGAAAAGTTCAGTGTTACTAGCAAACTGCCAGCGTCTTCAATAAATCTGACTAAAGGTCCCTGTATCCCCATTTAAACAGAAAAAAGGAAAGAAAAAAAATAGTCATATGATGAAACTTGCTGTCATGTGAATATCAAAACACCAACTGAAAAAATCATACAAAATTAGAAAAAAACATAAATCCATGTAGAAATATTTGTTTAAATCACACATCTATAAAGACGTGTTACATGTCAGCAAATAAAAAAATAATAAAATCAAAATTAAACCAGCACTGACATATAAAACTAAAAAAATATATATTTTTTTAAAGTATTGATACTCATTATAGACACTGGTGAACATTTAAGTAAACATACTCCCTTAAATATACCTTTGTATCTACATGGTTCAGAATGAAGTTTTTAAATCTAAAAAAATTGTTTGCAATGCACTTTATATATTGAGTGAGTGATGATGTCAGAGAGCATATAATGACTAATACAGGATGCCAAATAAAGATCAGTACAATTCAACCACACTGCATGCACAGATAAGCACGCAAATGGTTCAAAATAAGTCATTTAAACCTGGGGAAACAACTGCACCCATCTTGATAATCTAAAGACATTCTTTATACCTCAAATGCCGATTTAATATTTGTGTATTCGATTTAAAATTAAAATAATTTTTTGTATCAATGGCAGTGAAAGCGAAAACTGATGCTGGATGAACTAAAGCTAAAGTGTGTTTATAAAAGTGTATTTGAAAGCTTCTTACACCCAATATCACATAGGATCTCAGTTACTTGAAGCTTAAAAAATCCTGAGGTTTTTCCAATGTAGAAGTTGCCATGGAAGCAAGTAACTACAGAGGTAACCCAAGAGAAGTATGAGCAAATCTGAAAAAAAAAACATTATATTAGAAAAAGATGACACTCTAAACACCTTGCAGCATAGAGCACAACTACTGCAAGAAAAACATGCACGAGTAATAACACCATCAGCGTATGGGGCAGGATGGAGGAACAGTATTGATGCTTCCATAGCATTTGGCCCAAGTTCTTATCCCTTTGATTTATAAAACCTACAAATAATGGCAGGATAGAGTCCGAAAATCTGTTTTGATGTAAAACATGCCAGAGTGACTGAAAAAGAAGTTCTGTACCTACCATAACGTTCCATGTTAGTTGTCTTCATCTCGCCTTCCTTCTTGCTGGTTGGGATTGGAGCCGATCGTCGGCTCCGACTTGGCCATCTTCAATAGCTTGGGAGCCGTTTACTGGCTCAAGGCTACCCCTTATCCCATAATGCCTAGCGATAGCTACCCAGATCTCGTTTGAAATAGCTAACTCCAGACATAACAAGAGAATAAACCAGTCAAAAAATCAGTTGACTATACCTGCCATATTCTCCAAGTCAATAGAGGAAAACAAGAGAACAGACAGCCAGTGAAAACAGGGAAACTCCTCTCATTCCACTAGGACAGGGGGACGGAGGGTGGGACGCAAGAAGGAAGGCGAGATGAAGACAACTACCATGGAATGTTATGGTAGGTACATAACTTCTTTATGTTAAGTTGTCTACCTCGCCTTCATTCTTGCTGGTTGGGACAGTGCCCCTAGCACCTAAAATCCTGGGTGGCTCAGTGGAACAGACTCTTCAGAACAGTGGAACCAAAGTCAGTTCTGCTCCTGGAGACCATATCCAACTTGTAATGAGAAATAAAGGTATGAGGGTTTGCCCACGTGGCAGCTGCACAGATAGAATCCATGGGAAACCTAGACTGGAAGGCTACAGAGGTGGCCAAGGCCCTAGTAGAATGACCTTTTGGTTTAATAGGTAACTCTGTTCCTTAACTGATAAATGAAAGTAATAGTGTGTGACAACCATCTAGACAAGGTTACCTTGGAAACTGT
This sequence comes from Protopterus annectens, assembly GCF_019279795.1. Taxonomy (NCBI): domain Eukaryota; kingdom Metazoa; phylum Chordata; order Ceratodontiformes; family Protopteridae; genus Protopterus; species Protopterus annectens. The sequence goes on from NC_056744.1 coordinate 1,141,123,094, forward strand.
GAGACCTTGTTTGCCCAAGGCATAAGAAAGGAATAGTTGGTCCAACTTCCTTATTTCCTTAGTTCTGTGCAGGTAAAAATGCAATTGCCTATGAACGTCCAATTGGTGTAGTTTGTACTCTGCCTTGTTGGTATGATTAGGGAAAAAACACAGGAAGATCAATAGATTGGTTTAAATTATTTTCTGAGCAGACTTTAGGAAGAAATGAAGGATTAGTCCTCAGAGCAACCCTGTCCTTATGAAAAACCAAGTAGGGAGGACGAACACATAGCGCCTGAAGTTCGGAGACGCATCTGGTTGAAGTAATAGCTACCAGAAAGAGTGTCTTCCAAGATAGAAACTTGATAGAGCAGGATGCTGCTGGTTCAAAAGGGGGCAGAATTAAGGAGGTTAGGACTACATTAAGGTCCCAAGGAGGAGGGGGATCTCTCACTGGAGGCCTAAGCAGAGTTGTCCCTCTCAAAAAAAATTTACAGAGATTATGAGACATAATGTTAGAATTCGAAAAACCAACATGAAAGTTAGAAATGGCCGCCATTTGTACCCTGATCATAGCAGAAGCGGACCCAGAGTGAAACAGTTGTGCTAGGAATTCCAGAATTTCGTGGACTGGGGCTGAAAAGGGATCCACATTCCTAGCCTTTGCCCAACAAGAAAAAGGTTTCCATTTGCTAGCATAAGTTTTCCTCATTGTAGACTTGTGAGAGGAGACGATAATGTCATGGACTGCTGGGGAAATGCTGGGAAGCCTGGCTAAGGTTGGAAGTGGAGCAACCAAGCTGTGAGCTGGAGAGTTTTGAGGGACTGATGCAACCCGCCTGATTGATGAACCAGGAGGTCTGGAATTGGGTTCAGAGTCCAGGGTTAATAGAGAAGGTAATGGTGCAGGAACAGGAACCATATCTGTCGAGGCCAGTCGGGAGCAATGAGGATCATTTTGCAACCCGACGATATTGCTTTCTGTATAAGTTTGGGTATCAGGGGGAAAGGAAGAAAGGCATAAAGAAGTCCCTGGGGCCAATCATAGACTAGAGCGTCTCTGGGTATGTGACCTGGAAGCAGAAGAAGGGAGAAGTAGTTGCTGCATTTGCTGTTGAAGGGGGAGGCAAAGAGATCGCAGCAAGTCTGTCCCCATTTGCGGAAAATAAGATCAGAGACCACTCGTGAGGCATGAGGATAGCCCTGCTGAGCCTGTCTGCTATGACGTTGGATATCCCGGGGATGTGTGTCGCAATCAGAAAATGTTGGGAAGAAATTGCCCACTGCCAAAGTCTGAGTGCTTCTCGACACAGGGGGTAGGTTCTGGTTCCGCCCTGCTTCTTGATGTACCACACCACTGACATGTTGTCCGTTTGAATAGCAATGGTCCCAGAAGGAAGAGAGTCTTGAAGGGCTTGCAACGCCAGGAGCATGGCTCTCATTTCCAGGACATTTATGTGCAGATGGTACTCATGAGGTTGCCAAGTGCCTTGGACTGTCCTGCCCAGATAATGCCCCCCCCCCAATCAGGGAGGAGTCTGTCATCACTGTGGCTACCGGAGGGAGTTGTATGAAAGGTCTGCCCTGAGTAACTAGTGGGGAGACCATCCACCAAGAAAGATGTCTATTGCATGCATCTGTGATCATGATTATGTGAGTCATGGGTAGCTCCTGGAAAGACCACTGCGTACACAGAAGCCACTGAAGAATTCTAATATGAAAGTGCGCTAGTGGAATTAGGAGAATGGCTGCTGCCATGGAACCTAGAGTTTGACGGACGTACCTGACTTGGATCCTTTTGCTCTGCATCAGAACCTGTACCTGCTGACGAATTGCAAACACCCTTTCTAGTGGTAGCCTTGCAAACATATCCCTTGTGTCCAAGTCTGCTCCTATGTAAGTGATAGATTGACAGGACAACAAGGCAGATTTTTCAAAATTTATTGTAATGCCGAGCTGGGAGCAGATTGTGATTGTGTAGTCCCATGCTTGTATGAGTTGATGCCTGGTGGTAGCAGTAAGGAGCCAGCCGTCTAGATACGGAAACACCTGGAATCCTTGATGTCTCAGGTGAGCCGTAACCACTGCCATATATTTGGAGAACAACCTGGGGCCTGTGGTGAGACCAATGGGCAGAGCTCTGAACTGATAACGACTGGCCCCCAGCCAGAAGCGAAGATATCTTTTGGAGTGCCTGTCCATCTTTATATGGTAGTACGCGTCCTGAAGTTCTATCGAGCACATCCAATTGTCCTGACCCAGAAAGGGTAGAATGGACTGTAGCGTGACCATCCGAAACTTTGTTCTTTGCACAGACCTGTTTAGTCTGCTGAGATCCAGAATCAGCCTCCAGTACCCTGTCTTTTTTGGTACTAAACAGAACCTCGAGTAAGTTCCGGATCCGTGCTTGTCTGCCGGGACTTCCTGGATGACTCTTTTTCTAGCAGTTTTGAAACTTCTATTACTGCTTGCTCCTTCAGATTGGGTGGAACATCTGGAAGGGTCTCTTCCTTGACTGTAAAGGGGGTTGATGGAAGGGAATTTTGTAACCTCCGGATATAACGGACCGTACCCATCTGTCTTGTGTTAAACTTTGCCAGGCTTTTGCGTACAGCGAAAGTCTTCCCCCGACTGCCTCCGGAGGTGAGCAGCCAGGCAACCCTTCAGGGATGCTGGAAGGGCTTATCAGGGAAGGATTTTCCGTTGCCCTGGTTCTGCGGACCCCTCTGCCACAAGGGCAGCATCTATTATTATTGTTTCCCCTTCTGCCTTTGGAGGAAATATCACTACGTGTGGCAGGCAAGGCTTGCTGAGATTTATGGAACCACATCTTCCCACTCTTCTGACCCTTGGGGTAAGGTCTAGAGGGAGTGGAAAAACGGACTCCCACAGCAGAGAGAGTCTTGCCTTCTTGCTCACACCTAGTCAAAGTGTCTTTCACCTGTGGTCCAAAAAGAAAGGAACCATCAGAGGGAGTGTTGGTGAAGGATGCTCGAAAGGGTTCCGCAAAGTTACACAGCCACATCCACGCATGCCTCCTAAGGGCCACACCCGTACCTGTGGCTCTACTCGCCCCATCGGCTGCATAGGAAATGAGTCTCATGGAGGAGTTAACAGAATTAAGCATCGCTAGCTGGGAGGCTACCTTGGCTTGTGCTCCCTCAGCTGTTGGATCTTGAAGGGTATCTCTGAGCTCTTTAAGGAGATCCCTTTGAAGTCGGGTAAAATGATACAGGTAGTTCAATGACTTCACAGAGAAGGTCGCTGAAGTGAACATTCACTTCCCATATCTGTCCATCGTCCAAGACTCCTTGTTAGGGGGATGGACAGACGAAGAGGTCTCCGCTAACTCTTTTTTGGTGGCTGCTGCTACCACCATGACATCAACAAGAACACCTTTCGAAAGGAACTGCTTATCCTGGGGTGCTGTAATGAATTTACTAGGTCTCCTCGGAGTTGGTTCCACTGTATCCGGAGCTGACCAAGCCTTTCGAGCCACCACTGTCATAAGTGGATCGAAAGGCGGAGACACTCAGGAGGTGGAAGGTCGGGAACCGAAGGCATCCAGAAATACAGACTCATCCTCGGTAGGGGCTAGGGGATTCCAGTTCCCCCTCTGCTTAAGCATTTCTAGGATGTCCGAGAAGGAAACATCATCAGAGGGGGATCTCAGGGACCCTTCCGAATCATCTAAGTCTGTATCAGAAGTGACAGACTCGGGGGGAGTCAATGTGCTTCCTCTTACACTTTTTCTTCCGAGGGGGCTCCTCTGAGTGATCAGGAGAGGCCTCAGAAGAGGAGGAAACACCCAATGGGGTGTCCTGGAGCATTGGTTCCCTACGCTTAGGGTCTGGAGGAGGAGCAGAGGTTGGCACAGGCACTACAGTGGATGGAGCCGGTGAGGCTGAAAGTGGAGCTGACTCAGAGGACAGCACACTCCGCATGACATCGAAGGCATCCCTGCCACAATGCAGAGAAAGCTCTGGTTCCGAAGAAATAGGAATCTTTTTCCGCACTGAGGGGGACTGCTCCAAGGCCAATGTTGGAGCAGAGCCCACCTGCGCTGAAGCTCCGAGAGGGAGAACGGGGTCGGACAAGGGTACGATGCCACTCACCCCCTCGGAGCCGACGAGGGGGCCCCGGCACCCAGATCCCTCGATGGAAGGTACAACCGAGGGAATCAGAGCAGACATCGGAACCAAAGGAGATAGAGTTATTGGAGCCGATGGTTCCACTACTCGAACCCCAATGAACTCCGGCTCCGAACTCATTGGAGTCGGAGGAGGAACATCTAGAGAAGTGGACAGAGCCGATACATGTTGAGGAGGGATGGACAACAATTTAGCTAGTGCCTGCGACTTTTGCATCCTTCTGACCACTCTCTCCACATCATGATCTGACAGTCTAGAGGATCGAGAGGAGTGAGAGGATCGGTGACTACGCTCACTCTGAAGTAAAGGAGACTGAGGAGCCGAATGCACCGACTCTAGGGAAGGGGACCTCAGCCTCTTGTGGCTCCGCGACGGCTCCGAAGCCTCTGATGGAGCTGACGGGAAGATTGTCTTGTCGGTGCCAGCCGGAACCAACGTAGAAGGTAAATCCTGAACAGAAGACAGCTCCGAATTTGGAGCCAACGGCTTAGTGGATTTAGGGGATTTCACTGGCTGTGAGCTCTTGGCCGGTGAATCCTGGGGTTTTAAAAGACCCCTAAGAATCAGCTTATTCTTACGCTCCTGCAGGACTCTTGGACTAAAGGCATGGCAAATAGAACAAGAGTCCTGCAGGTGCACAGCGCCTAAACAATAGATGCAAGAAGTGTGCCCATCTGTTAGAGACATTTTCTGACAGCATGAGTCACACTTCTTAAACCCAGAAACCTTAGATTCCTTTGACATTCTTTACAGTAGAAAGAAACCAATTATGACAACAATAACAAGAAGCAATATACAGCCTACAGAATCACACCTACTAGGAAGACTATAGATGAAGTTTTTTTTCTTTTTTTTTTTTTTTTTTTTTTAAGGAAGATAATAGGAAAGCCTCTAATTTAAATGGCTAGCCTATAAGAAAAAAGAAGGAAAGCCTCTAACTTAAACGGCTAACCTGACAAGCAAGGGGGGAGGGGTGGGGGAGAACTCTCTAAGTTAAACGAGTTTTACAAAAGGAGGGATACTATATAATAAACAATTATCTCCCACAGAAACAAAACTATCGCTAATAATAAAGTACTAGAAGAGTTAATTCTAGTGAAAAATTACACAAAAAATTCTATACAAGCCTGAGCCAGAAAAACAACACCTCGCACCTGAAGCGGCAAACGAGATCTGGGTAGCTATCGCTAGGCATTATGGGATAAGGGGTAGCCTAGAGACAGTAAGCAGCTCTCGAGCTATTGAAGATGGCAGAGTCAGAGCAGAGGATCGGCTCCGATCCCAAACAGCAAGAACGAAGGCGAGATAGACAACTTAACATCAACTGATCTAAATACACATGAATTCTGAACACAAGTAATCTTTAACTGAGGTTGTGATGAAATGTTTTGGACTGATGTTATTTTTGGTTTGTAGGTAAACAAGTCCAATCTTTGGGTTCAGGTTACTAGGCAAGTACTACTGTTATATGTGTGCATTATTTGCAGAAATCACTATTTTTAAGAGGAGTTGTTCTTGCCACTACACAACTTTTGAGCTGAATATAGGTCTATCCATATCTAAATAATTGCACCAAATTGCTGTATTGTACTTTACCTTGAAATATACTAGTGCTGCTTTTATATCCGTGTCTTATTTGCAAAGTTTTTTACACCCTTGTTTATTTTAAAGTGCCTTTTTTGCCACTGTAACCTACTGTTGAGATTCTGCACTTCTGCCGGATTTTAAGTACTAGCTGTTTGGTTTACTGTTCACCTTCTGTGTTTACTGCACTTTGGGATCAAGTTCAGTGGTTTAAAGTTAGAAACATCAGATCTGCCTTATAGTAAGAGTAAAGTGCATCCTAATCTCTCCTGTGCCATGACTGTTACGATTGGCCAGTGAGCTATTTTGCCTGTTTACTGTTTTTGTTAGCCGGTATAAAGTCATCTTATTTGTGCAGTGTTACTCATCATGCAATGGCAGTCAGCGGTGCCCTGTAGAAATGCAGGTGCAGAGAACCTCAATTTCCCTATAAAACTACCCCCAAGAATTCCTGAGCTCATAGCTGCCCAATGAGTAACAGGCTTGTGCAAAGAGGGGCATTGCTCCTTGAGATTAGACCAAGATTGTTCTTCTTACCCAACTAGAGCCCTAGCAAATCTGTTCTCACTCACAGTGATTACATAAAGAGGAGCACAGAATTTGTTGGCACAATTTCCCTTGAAATCCTCTACATATATACTTTAAACCATAGGTCTGCACTTCCCTATTGTCTCTGCAGCCAGCCTTGTAGAAATAGGCATCCTGAGACAATACAGGATTTGTCTCATGCTTTCTGACAACCACCTACTTCTCAAACAATCTGATAAAATATATGGAGGCAAAACTCTTACATACAGCAACTATAAATACCAAACAAGTTGTCAGAAATGCGCAGTACTAAATTATTCTTACCACACACACTACAGGACAAACGTGCAGACCAACATAAGCTGTGGCTCTTAAAAGGAATCTATCCAAACCAAACCTCAAAGGCCTCCAGATGGATTAATTACAATAAATACCCTCATTACAACCTTAAAAGCACACTACCAAAGCAAGCAATGCCCAGCCCGACATATTCAGCCTCAAGTCACAATCTCTCTACATCCAAGCTCATACGGCAGACCACTACATAAGCCAAAATTTTGGTCATGGAAGACTTTATTGTGAGGCACACCGATTTCCCACTCAACAAGCTGAGCAAGGAAAGGGTTATGGTCAAGTGCCTTATCAGGGGCCAGGATCTGCCATATCATGCATGCATTCAGATCATTGAACTACAAGTACAATATGACTCAGTCATAGTCACTGTGGGAGTAAATGAACTGAGGTGTACCTCCAAGGACTACATGAGACAGAACTCTCAAGTTGTGTGTCCCTGGCCAGAAGTATTTTACAGTCTACTTTTTGGTGTCATTCAAAGGGGGTACAACATCTGTTGGCCTATGAGGATACAGCTAACAGACATGTTGCTTCACCAGGGATGGCCTGCATCTGTCCTCTGTAGGTTTTCGAATATTGGCCACAAACTTTTCCACTCCATAGTTCCCGGTTTAGGCATTGCTACACTGATAAAACCATCCAACACAGCTAAACCAACCCAAAATAATTTAAAGGTGATACTGCTCAATGCTAAGAGTCTAAAAAAAATTCCACTCCCTGCAAACTCTCTTGACCTTGGAGAATGCAGATGTCTGTGTAGTTAATGAGACATGGTTTAAAGCCGCATTGAGCAGACTAGCAGTGTGGGGCTAAACAGCATTCCACACATTTAGATCAGCTACTGCACAGAAAAGGCAAAAGATGGAGGTGCCTCAAATTTACACCAAAAACAAACTTAGGGCTGGTCAAATAGTATGACTCACTTGAACTGCTCCATGCAGAACTCACTATAATCAAAGTCCCATACCATACCTCTGTGAATTACAGGTCATACTCTATGACCCAGAAAACCCAAATCACATATTTAACTGAACTTTAATCACTCTTCATTCAACCTAACACCATAATCATAAGCTACTTCAACAACTCCACTAAAAAATGAGAATCCTACAGAACCTAAAATAGACTCCTGGGCTTCACCAACATGAATACCCAGGATCAGAGCCCACACATCCACCATGCATGCTAATAACTTTCACTTGGTCTTCACCAACATGGGGGGGGGGGCATGGTGCCCCCCCCCCAATATAACATCCTTGCTGGTCAAGTTAGACCATAAAAGCTGTCTACTTCAAAATAAAAATAAAACCAGGGACACCAGGTAACCCTGAAACTTCCGATATACTGCCAAAAATTTAGCCTCCCCTGAACCCAGGGAACACCACTGACTATGGGAAGCCATTCACAAATTTTTTTTACAATCATTTATACAACTGCATAGAAGCATCGGTACCTACCCGAAATAAGCACAGGGAAAACTAAAAAAATAAATAAATAAATAAACCACCCTTGTGGAATCCCAACATCAACAGGTCATATGACAAAAGATAGAAAATTATAGCAAAAAATAGGAGCTGCAATGTCCAGCAAGGTAAGAACTCCCTCATCAAACTAAACAAACAACTTAAGAGGATTAATCAAGTCTACCAAATGTAAATGTACATTCCAGGCTCAAAACAACCACAAGGTACTCTTCAGCTACATTTGAAACCAACAAAACAATACACAACAATGTCCCAAACTAATTGTGACTGGAACTACCTATCCTGAGCCGGAAAATATAGCAAATTTACTGGTCAATAAATTCATCTCAATTTTACCCTGCTTTCTCTCCAGATACCTCTAAAGAAATACCCCCAACCACAGCACCCAAACTATCACTAGGGAAGAAGTCCTCAATATAATCTGCAAGGCCAAAAGCAATGCATTGACAGGACCTAATACTATTCCAGAATGTCTTCTTAATACCATGAAACATGACCTACTGGGCCCACTAGAAACACTATTCAGTCATAACTTCCAAAAAGGCTTTGAGCCAAGTAAATGGAGGACTGCAACTGTTATCCTCCTACACAAGGGCAGGTCATCCACAGACCTGAAGAAACTACCAACCCATAAGCCTGAGTATTCTTTTCATAGCCTTACATAGAAGACTAATCACAGAAGTGATGCATAAAGACACAGGAAACACTCAGAGACTGGATCCCAACAAGTTTGATTTTGTCAAGGGCAGGCCATGCCTATGCAACTTGGTGGACTTCAAGTAGATCACCAAAGCAATGGATGAGGACAAAATGGTGCATACTACCTACCTTGAATTGGTCAAAATATTTGATAAAATCTTCACTCAGGCACTATAGATAAGCCCACATAATTAGGTATTCTATCACTCACTAGATAGCAGACTGGATCAGAGTCTATCTCTACAAAAAGGCTGGTCACTACCGGAGTCCCCCAGGCCGTGGAGCTGGGACTGCTCCTTCTGACATCTACTTCTCTGAGTCAAGTCCAACATAAAAGGCCTCTGGCTGACCGTATTTGCAGATGATTGCACACTAGATGCAGTCACAGAATTCCTCAGAGATACAAACATCCTCCAAGAAAGCCTGATACAGACTAATAACAGGTGCCAAAACTACATTCTAAAGTTCAGTGACAAAAAATGCTTAACAGTATCTTTCAGAAAGACATCCATCCTGGAAATCACTGCACTGATCTGATAATACACCCTTAAGAGCTGACCATGTGGTCAGGGATTGGGAAACGCACATACACAATGACTTGGCCTTTGACCATATGTCTACAGTAGTAAAGCTATCATTCTACATTGTGCAACCTATAAGCAACGTTATGGCATCTAGGTCCATAAAGTGTCACTGTTCCATTGTACATTATACTTTGTCCTCATTAGACCAGTTATTAAATACAGTCCCCCCTTTGATACGTACCTGACCAGGCACATGCAACAACTGGAGTGTCCACAAAGGCTCCTCACAAAAATAATACATAGTGTAGACAACATGTCACACACGGACCACCTCAAAGTCTTATCTTTGTACTCAGTCTTCTACAGACTGCTAAGAGGCGATCTACGCCTGGCCTTCAAATCATCCTCTAATTCAGCCCTTATGAACCTACTGGACACCTGCAAAACAAATACCTTCAGATAAACCCAAACTAGGGACCTAAACCTAGTCTGTAACATAAATGAGACATGTTGGAGAGACAAGTATGTGTTTAAGAGCCTACCTTTTCTCTGGAACAGGCTTCCCTTCCATGTGAAGTAGAGTTACACCCTGCACTTACTCAAGCACAATCTGGATCAGTAAATGGGGGGATCTTAAACTGATTCCTGGTCTGCCTCCTGCATTCCTATTAGAAAGGGAAAGCTTGTAAATGCTCAAACACTCATACACAGGCTATTCCCCCTATAAAATGAGCGGAATCAAAACTTCTCAAACACATGTGGGAAGCATGGCTAGGCTTAGAAAGGCCCTGTAGGGCCATCAGCTTAGTAATCACATAAGAACTGGAAGGAATAGAGTACATTAATTTTATGAAAATGCCAATAAGCAACTGGAATTGTTTTCCACAGCAAGATTTGTTAATTGAAAGTGCACACTGTGTGCATGCTGCAAAACTGTTCATGAGACAGAAGTCAAGACTGCAACAATAAAAAGATGCAGTCATACTAGCAGAAAGAACTGCTCCTGACAACATTTTGGTAAAAGGGAAACTTATTAAAAACTGGGGACACTAGAATGTTTGTGAGAAATCATTATTCAAATTTGCTACATAAAGCTTTTTTTTGGAATATTTTTCTTGGGGAGGTCAAATACATTTTTAGATGCAGAACAGGATAAAGAGGAAATAAAAAAAGTTTACCCAAAAGTGAGTCAGCAAGCTGAAGAAGACTCTGTTTCTTACTCTTCTGGCAACAGCAAAACCCACAGAGAGAACTTGAAAATAAAATCTTTCCCATTTCCCCAAAGGAAAATGACTGCATGACACAATACATTCCAGGAGCTGAGTCAAAAGATAAGAAGCGTCTTGGAACTGAATCAGACTGATGTCGGTTGGTCACAATGATGAGGAAGACGACGTGCAATAATCAGAAAGTATGAAACTATTCTATTAGGGGACTTTAATATTGACTGGCTCACATGCTCTTCCCAGGCTCCCACTAATCATATCAACCTACTTACCTTTTCTCAACTAATCAAAGAACCCACTACAGTCGACAAAAATAGTAAAAGAGAAACACTTTTAGACTGGATTTTACTAAACAGAATACCTTGCTCATATTTAGCAGGTACCCTTCCTGACTCACTAAGCGACCATCAAACTACCTTCCTACTGAAATATAACTCCCACCACCCCCAAACTCCAAACAATAAGAAACAAAAAACACTTCAACTTACCAAACTTCTTACAAGATCTAAAGCTCTACAACTGGTCGCAACTGTATTATCTACCCCTAGACGAAGCTATCAAACACTTTAACTCTACCTTCTTAGAGATACTAAATAGGCATGCCCCTGCAAGAACTACCAGAGTTAAATCCAAAACAGTTCCATGGTTAACAAGGGAAACAAGGCAAAAAATAAAAGAAAGGAATAGAGCCTGGACAGCCTGGAGGTCCAACAAAAACCCAGGAACACAGCAAGCATACCAACAAATAAGAAATCTAACTAAGAAACTAGTAATGCAAGATAAAACACTAGCTTAAGAGCTTTTGGGAGCAAAGACCCCAAAGTAATACTAGCAAGCTGCATCTCTCTCTTTCTCTCTCTTTTAGTCTGCATGTCTTCTCCGCAGTTGAGTGGCATTCGAAAGACATGCGTGAATGGGCGTGCCTTCGTTGAAGGTTGGGCATTGGGCTGGCACCGTAAAAATTTACTGCCAATCATTAGCGGAGCGGAGTTCTGCTGTGGCGACCCCTAACCGAGAAAAGCCGAAAGAAGAAAACTTTATAACCCATCAAACCCAACACTCTAACAATCCAAAAAAATTCTGGGAAGGCTTAAACAGGGTACTACACCCTGAACAAACCACTATCCCACCCCCAACAACAAGCTTAACAAAAGAAAACATAGCTGAATCATTTAACTCATTCTTTACTGAGACTGTACTTGCCCTTGCCAAAACCAAACCTATACAAATACTACAAGTGCCCCCCCCAAACCTAACAACAGCCCCACATTTAAGCTACAACCCACGTCAACCTCCTATATAAGAAAACTACTATTCCAACTAAAACCAACAACACTAGGAGCAGATTCCCTCCCCAGTGAATTCTTAAAACTAGCAGCAAATGAAATAGCTAAACCAGTTTCAATCCTAATAAACCAATCCATCTCAGAAGGTTTAGTACCCTTGATCTGGAAAACTGCCTTTATCATACCCCTACACAAAGGGGGAAATTCTTATGACATATCTAACTACAGACCAATAGCAATATTATCCCCACTTGCTACAATATTAGAAAAATATATTCACCATCAATTAATGACACATCTTATTGATCAAGAGCTCATATCTCATACACAGCATGGGTTTCGGCCAGGACATAGCACAACCACCGCCCTGCTAGCATTCACAGAAACCATTAATCACAACAGGAATAATGGTAAGCTTTCTTCAGTCCCCTTCCTAGACCTATCAAAGGCATTTGATATGGTTAACCATGAAAATCTAATCTCCCATCTTGTAAACCTAGGCTTAGATAAATTATCAGTCTCCTGGTTTAAAAACTACCTCAACAATAGACAACAGGCAGTACTATGGAATAATAACTTGTCTCCACTCTTACCTGTAACACTCAGAGTACCTCAGGGATCTATATTAGGCCCCTTGCTGTTCTCAATTTTTACAAATAATCTCCACTCAGTTGCAAAAAGTTCAAGCCTTATACAATACGCAGATGATTCAACTATAATATGTAGTGTTCCTACTTTACCAGACCTCCACAAAAAGACCCAGGATAACTTTCACTCAGTGTAAACATGGCTCACTGAGAATGGCTTGATACTCAACCCCAAAAAAAAAAAAACAAGCTCCTGCTATTTCATCCCTCAACTATAACTGCCCCCACCTGCACCTTTACTATCCACTCAAATAACGGTACCCCCATATCACCTGAAGCCCAGACAAAAAAGTACAGTTGTGTACCTACCATAAATGTAGATGTTAGAGTGTATTCACTGTTGCAGTCATTACACTCGGGTTATCCTGCTGGCAGGCTACCCGTAGTAGGCCCGAGTTCCAAAGTCTTGGTCCGGCGTCGGTTGTCGTCGCCTCTTCCCTGACGTCAGTGCGCCAGGGGTATAAATGATGCAACGGATGCCATTTTCTTCAGTTTTTGTTGCCCCAGGTGTCAGGTGCCCCCAAATAGGAAGGCTGTAAAAAGTATGCCAAAAAGCATGCATGTACTAAAAAAAATAAACCATTCCTTCATCTACAAGCAAATACACCACATAGGCTGTATAGAGTTGAGAAGTACAGAAAAGTCCCAGCAATGAAAAGGGGGATGGTGGGAGGGTAACCTAGACTGCAACAGTGAATACACTCGAACATCTACATTTATGGTAGGTACACAACTGTACTATGTTCATCGTGTTTCACTGTTGCAGTCATTACACTTGGGTTGAATCCTAAAGCAAAGCCTGCTCTGGATTTAGAGCAGAGAGGTAAGTGGTAGTGCTTTGTGAAGGTGTGCACTGAACTCCAGGTTGCAGCTTCTAAAATGTCCTTGGTTGGTACTCCTCTGAGAAAAGCTGCTGAAGTGGCTGCTGCTCTTGTTGAATGTGGCCTGATGCCCTTAGGCACTGATTTGCCATGTTGTGCATAGCAGAAGCGAATGCAGTGTCCTATCCATTTTGAAATTGTCTGCTTTGAGATAGGCTTTCCTTGTGTTCCTGCAGCATAAGATACAAACAGCTGCTCAGTTTTTCTGAAAGCTTTTGTTTTATCCAAGTAGAATCTTAGCTGCCTGTGTATGTCCAAAGTGTGCAGAAGTCTCTCCCCTTTATTCTGGGGATTTGGATAGAAAGTTGGTAAATGAATAGTTTGATTAAGAGCCACACTGGAAACCACCTTTGGCATAAACGTTGGGTTTGTCCTTAGAGAGACCCTGTCCTGATGAAAAATGATGAAAGGTTCCACTGCCATTAGTGCCTGTAACTCTGAGACTCTTCTTGCTGAAGTTATTGCTAGGAGCAGAGCAGTTTTCCATGTTAAGAATTTTATATCAGCTGTGCAGGCTGGCTCAAAAGGAGGCAGTGTGAGTTTTTCTAAAACAAAATTGAGGACCCAAGTAGGTATTGGTGCTCTCCTTGGGGGTCTTATGTTTCTTGCCCCTCTGAGGTACTGCCTTAGTAGTGGATGCGAAAAAATAGGAGGTTCCGTATTGTAATGAGTTGAGATGGCAGAGGCATGGATCTTAATTGATGAGAAGGAAAGGCCTTTGTCCAGTATCTCAGTTAGGTATTGTAAAATCTGAGGTATATTTGGAACAAGTGGTTCAAGTCCTTGGGCCTGGTTCCAAGCACAGAATCTCTTCCATTTTTCTGCATAGGATTTCCTAGTGCTGGGTCTCCCCTGGCTTCTAAAATGACATCCGTAACAGCTTTAGAGAGAGGAGTGGTTTGAGTGAATATATCATCTGCCATGCAGCCAAATTTAAGGTTCTGAGTTGACTGTGCAGAATCTGGTTGTTCTGTTGAGTCAGGAGATGAGGCATTTGAGGTAAAGGCCAGGCTGGGCCTTGAGACAAGCTCTTTAGGATTGGGTACCAGTGTTGGCGTGGCCAGTCTGGGGCAATCAGGATCATTTTTGTCTTTTCTTGTCTGACTTTTAGGAGTACCTTGGGAAGAAGAGGCAGTGGAGGGAAGGCATAAACTGCCAGGGTTTCCCAGCTGAATGAAAGAGCATCCACTTTCCATGCTTGTGCGTGATAAGTCCTTGTGCAGAATTTCTGTAATTGGCAGTTGTGAGGGGAGGCAAAAAGTTCTATGTCTGGGCGTCCCCATTTCCTTGTTATCATGCTGAAGACCTGTGGATTTAGTTTCCATTCGTGTGGATCCATGAGATTTCTGCTTAGTTCATCTGCCAGTGTATTTTTCTTTCCTGGCAGGAATTGTGCCTACAGATGTACTTGATAGGTCAGTGTCGTGTTCCACAAAGTCATGGCTTGCCTGCAGAGGGGGTAGGAATGTGTGCCCCCTTGCTTGTTTATGTACCACATAACTGTGGTGTTGTCCGTCTTTAGCAATAGCTGTCTTGGATGTAGTAGATCCTTGAAGGCTGTCAGGGCATTCTGTACAGCTAGCATCTCTTTTTGAATGATGTGCAGATGCATTTGTTCCTTGGGCCACGTGCCCTGAATACATTTTCCTGCCATGTGCGCCCCCCAGGCATAATCCGATGCATCCGTTGTTATTGTCTGCCTGGCTGTGGGCAAGGTGAAGGGCTGTCCCTTGTTGAGGTGACAGGCCCGGGACCACCATAGAAACTCCTGCTGTAGACAGGGAATTATAGTTATTACTGTTTCCAGGCTGTGGCAATGTTGAGTCCAAACACTTTTTAGATACCATTGTAGTTTCCTCATATGCAGTCTTGCATATGGAATTAGTAGAATGCAGGATGCCATGAAACCCAGGGCCTGCAGACGTTTTCTTGCAGGGAGCTGGGTCTTTGTTGCCATCATTTGAAAGTAATGCATCAGCTGCCTTTGTTTGTCTGGCGGGAGATATGCCATCTGGGCAGTTGTATTTAAGCTTGCACCCAGGAATATTATCTCTTGAGAGGGCACTAGTTTTGATTTATTTTCGTTTACAGTGTACCCTAGGCAAATTAGTAATGTTTTTACAAACGCCAGATGTCTTAGTAGAATGTCCTTGCTCTCTGCTTGAATAAGGCAGTCGTCCAAGTAGGGATATATCTGAATTCCTCTTTGTCTGCAAAATGCAATTACTGGTGCCAGGCATTTTGTGAAGACCCTGGGCGCAGTAGATAAGCCAAAGGGCAATGCAGAGAATTGGTAATGCATTGAGCCAGCTATGAATCTGAGGTATCTTCTGCAAGATTGTCTGATTGGTACATGCAGGTATGCCTCCTTGAGGACCAAAGTAACCAGCCAAGTGTTCTTGCCCAGCATGGGTAGAAGTTGCTGTAGTGTTAACATTTTGAATTTTGGAACATCCAGGTAAGTATTTAGGATTGACAAGTCCAGTATTGGTCTCCAGGCTTTGTCCTTTCTGGGTACCAGGAAAAGTCTTGAGTAAAATCCTTGTCCCTGTTCTTGCTGTGGTACTCTTTGAATAGCTCCCATGTCCATGAGAGCAGCAATTTCCTTTTGTGCCTCTGCCCATTGGTTTTGTGGCAGGTTCGGCATACCTTTTGATTTTGGAAGGGTGTGAAAGTGGAACCTGTAACCTTGAGTAATTATATTCAGTACCCATTTGTCCTGGGTAATTATGTGCCAATTTTGTGCGAAAAGTGCTAGCTTTCCCCCTAGGGGTGCTGTCAATAGGTAAGTGCTTGGCCTTTGTAGAGGGAAGTCATTGGGACTGTTTCCTGTAAGGTTGTGATTTGTCTTCTCCTCCTTTGGGGGTAGAAGCACCCCATTGTTTAGGTCTGTAGGATACTTGGGGCTGAGATCTGCCTCTTGGGTGTCTGTATCTGCCTCCTTGTGGCCTGTCTGAGACTTGAAAGGACCAATTTGTTTGAAGGTCAGTTTCTAGTAAACCTAGGTGGTTGCACCTGTAAGAAATCCTTTACTGTCTGCATAGATTTTGCTTTATCCTCCATTTTCTTTAACACCTCTTCTGCCTTAACACCAAACAAAGTATCATGCTGTAGTGGAGCATCTAATAATTTTACTTTAACATGTTCAGGTAAACTTTGTTCTTTCAACCAAGCATGCCTACGAATGACAGAGCCTGTAACTGTGGCTCTGCAAGAAGCCTCTAATGAATCAAAACCACATTGCAAAGTATGCTTTCCCACTTGTTCAGTTGCATGCAATAATTCCTGCATTTCTTTATTATCAGGATTTTCTGAGTTAGTAAGCATTTTCTGTTTTAACAAAGACATAAGGTACTGTTGGTATTTAAGCATGTGAAACTGGCAGTTTAAAGCCCTTACAGCTAAAGTAGCAGAAGTGTAGACTTTTTCCCCCCATCTATCCAGTGCTCTGGAATCCTTATCAGAGGGGACAGGGTTTTTTGTAGTGGAAGCCTTAACCCCCCCCCCCCCTTGGGACCCTGAGAAATTGTTTCTGGGTCAGCAGCAGGGTTTTTACAAAGAAATTTGAGAGTCAGGGACTCTGTAATACCTGTCTGGCTTGACTGGTGCAGGGGGTAAAGAATCAGGAGACCGATTGGATTCAGAGAAACATCATCAACAATATCAAGCACAGGGGGGGATAGCTAGGGGCCTGAGCTGAGGCAGCAAAAGAAAATCTCTGAGCCTTTTCTTGGATTCTGAATAATCCTGGCTCTTCCAGTGGAAATGTTCCCTCATGGTGTGCAGAGTTTCCCCAAAAGAATAATCCTCAGGTGGAGAGGCTGAAGGTATAGATTCTTCAGCATCAGAGTCCTCACAAGGAGGGAGAGAATAACCCTGATCTGAAGAGAAATCAGAGGAAATAGAAACCTGGTCAGAGGAATCGGAATCCGTGTCTTGCCTAGACCTTTTTTCAGGAGGGGGATGGGATCCCCTGATCAAAGTAATCAAGTCTTCGGCCATTTTAAGCATCTGTTTCTTTGGCATGGATGACTGTCCAGGAGAATGCTGTATTTGTTTCCTTGTCTTTACTGGTGTCTTTGACTGTACCTTGGCTGTTGCAGAGGACTTAATAGTAAGCTGTGAAGGTCTGAAAACACCCTCAGAAGCCGATGTCTGCTCAGCGGCTCCGGACCCATCTGAGGGAATAGTTTCCATAGGCCCAATACCTTGAGTATCCAGAGGTCTAGTTGTCTCCATGTGGGAGTCGGATACGGCCTGTGGCTCTGAGGTAGTGGGTGTCAGGGGCTGCGAAAGCGCCTCACTGATAACCGGAGACTGGCCTAGAAGAGGCTTCGTCGTCGGTTTTGGACCTCAGATGCCTGTCCTTTTCCTTGTCTTTGCGTTTTTTATGAATTCCGGCCGTCGGTTGTTCCGAAGGCATTATATAGTTAAACCTTCGGCCAAAGTAATGTAAGGCAAAATCAAACAGACGTTTAATAGTGCGTTTGTTGAATCTAGCACAAAACCGACAACTAGTAATGTCGTGGTCAGGGCTTAGGCAATGAATGCAGTAAGCGTGAAAATCCTTGTGAGGTATTTGCTTCCCACAAGAAATACAATTGTTAACTTTTACTGACATCTGTTCTGGAGCAAGAAAAAAAGTTTCCCCAACGGGGTACTTAGCTTTATTGAAGACTTCGGTTCTGAAACTCTATTTCGAAAATCTCAGGAGTCGGCCAACCGGCACTTGCGAACTGCTTTTGCTGCAGGCACCACACGGCAAGAAAGACTGGAGAAAATGGCGTTGGTTGCATCTTTTATACCCCTGGCGCACTGACATCAGGGAAGAGGCGACGACAACAGACGCTGGACCAAGACTTTGGAACTCGGGCCGACTACGGGTAGCCTGCCAGCAGGATAACCTGAGTGTAATGACTGCAACAGTGAAACACGATGAACATCTACTAGGTGTTACTATTGGAAACAAGCTCAAATTTGATGTACACATTAATCTGGCCATTAAAAATACTAACAAAAAGCTAGGTAGCCTCTACAAACATAAAGCATTCCTGACCCATAATGCTAGAACTACAATTGCACGTACACACCTTCTCTCAACACTACTGTATGCCTCACCCATCTTGATTAACTTATCCAAAACAGAAATCAATAAAATGACAACCTGCTATAATCAGATAGCCAAATTTGCCAACAGCTCCTACAGAACATATCACTGCCTAAGCCTAAAGCAATTGGGCTGGCTCGAACTACCTAACTTACTTATTTATAGTCAGCTGGTTACTACTCACAAGCTACTCTAGCAACAAAATATATCACCTTCACTGGCTAACATTGGCCAACAATATTCCTGTCCTAGGCAACTCCGCTCAACTGACAAATTACAGCTAGCTGTTACTAGATCCAACAACCATGTTGGTGACTCCCTTTACTCTTCTTATGTGGCTAAAATCTGGAACTCCCTGCCTACATCCATATCCCTGATAACCTCCCTACCTACATTTAAAAAAGCTATCTAAAACTACCTCAGCAACAAATGGCTATGTCCCTGTTCAACTCCATACTAATACCTGATCCACTCCAGTACTGTTGTAACTATTGTCTTAAACTAGAGTCCTATCGGTTACCCGCATAAAAATGTATACCACACCAGGGGTATGATGACATACATGTAATAGTGTTAGTATGAACAATGTAAAACTGTTTATTGACTATTGTAAACTGTATCTGTCTGTAGTTTATACCTATAAGTGTCAATAACTAGATACCCTAATGGATCTAGATGAAATATGTACCCAAGTTTGTCTGTATGCTCTGTAAAATTGTCTCTTTGGAGCTTTTCTCCCCGGGCCTCCACTGAAAATGGACATGTATCCAGCTGGACTATCCCGGTTAACAAATGTAAAATAAAATAAAAAATAAATGGAAGAATCATAAATTGTCATTTCCATAAGATGCAGTCTGGATGGGAAAACCATGCTTCAGAAATAAGTGGCAGTTGAAAAAGACTGGAAGTCTGCAGACTATGTTAAAGTGGTGGGAGGGCTTTAAAGCACAATTCCTACTTTGTAATATGGGCTGTAAAATGTGTATAATAAATGTCTTTAAGTGAACTGCATGTTATATTGTAAAGCAGATCTGTATATTATGCAGAGGTATTTTAAACAGAATATGGGAGTCTTGGAGTCTCAGCAGTGACTGCTGTTTATGCTAGGGATATTAGAGTAATATGAAGGGTGAGTAATACAGTGAAGAGAAAAATGTTAGTGCATGTATAATTTCTAATATGCTTTCACAGCAGAATGAAATCTTCAGTGTCCTTCAGTGCGCATCGGCAGATTTGTGTCCTGTCTAATATTAGCAAGTGCTGACAGGGTTAGAAAAGTTTAACACTTGCACTGAGCAGAAATATCTATCATGGAGTTCAGAACTCATGCCTAATATGGAATGTCAAAAACAGGCAGTCAGGAGATCTTGATTAGCAAAATGAGTGCTGCGGTATTTCTAATTGGTCATTAGCGGTTTTAAGATTGTTGCAATATTGCTGCTTTTAATGAAAAAAAGTATAGAATATCATGATTTCAGTAGCTTGAGGAGATAGGACCTTGATTTCCTAGTTCCCATGTACAGGTCTTTCTGTGAAATAAAGGAGATAACTTTCACAGAAGACTGTTATTCTCTGCTGAAAATATTTGGTACCTTAATTAGAAAGCCTGGACATGAGCAATATAATGCAGCGATCATTGGCTACTCAGGGACAGTATGGATCGTATTGTGTGTATTAATCTCCTGTTTTATACAAGTAGAAGAATAATCAGATGCTCTTAATTTACACATCTTATCTATGCAAATAGCCCAAAAATGGGAAACATAAAAATGGTAGCTCTCTAGTATTTGAAAAGAGCAGTTTCTTACAAATGGAAAGCTATTAGCTATTTTTTCCATCAGTAAGTGCCATCAGTGGGAGACATTACATTTACAAGTGCAGGCAGTTAATCAAGAAGTGTCTAAAAAGTATGGAGAGGCATTTATATAAGCATCATGTTCAGTGAGAAATGAAAGTCTAACACAGGGAAGGGAATATTTTTGTAAGTAGTTGCCTTCCTACAAGATTTAATACATAAACAGTAATTACAACAGTTCACAATTATGGATGTTCTTCGTGTTTCATTGTTGCAGTCATTACATTTGGGTAATTTGCTGGCAGGTTGCCCTCAGTCGGCCTAATTAACAAAGTCTTAGGTCCAGCATCGGTTGCTGTCCCTTCTTCCATGATGTCAGGTCATCAGGGGTATAAAACATGCAGCCAACGCCATTACATCAGTCTTTCTTGCCGTGCAGTACCTGAAGCAGAAGCAGTTTACAAGTGCCGGTCGTCCGACTCCTGAAATTTTCGTTTTCGAGTTTCAGAATCGAAGTCTTCAACTTAAAGCCAAGTACCCCGTTGTGGAAACTTTTTCTTGCTCCTTACCGATGTCAGTAAAAGTTAATAATTGGATTACTTGTGGAAAGCAAATATCTCGTAAAGATTTTCATCTGTACTGTATTCCTTGCCTAGGCCCTGATCACGACGTACCTTGCTGTCAGTTTTGTGCTTTATTTAAATCAGCGCACTATCTGTCGTCGGTACATTTTTGCCTCTAAATATTTCGGCTCTCGGTTTAATTATCCAGAAACGACATCTGTTAGCCATCAGACTACTGGAATTCCGAAAAAACACAAAGAAAATCACAGAGACAGGTCGTCGCGGTCCAAAACTGCCGAAGACGCTTCTCCTTAGCCAGTCGCCAGTTCGCCGGTACTCGGTGAGGCGCGTTCGCAGCTCCTGATACCCGCTTACTTCTGACTCGCAGGCCTCTACTGAGACCCATTCGGAGTCCTGTATGCTGCGATATGCTTCACCTATGGAACCCGCGGTCCGGATGTCTCTACCTTGGATGGGTCTGGAGCCCCTGAGCAGGCACCAGCGTCTGAGGGTGTATTCAGGCCTACAGACTTGTATATTAAACCAAACTCCACCTTCCATTCTAAGGCCTAAATCTCGATCTACGTCTAAAAAACCGTCGCCCAGACCACATGTTCAGGCCCCTATGCCTAAAAAACAAATTATCAAAATGGCTGAAGATCTTATTACTCTAATCAGGGGTAGTCAACCCCCTCCCCCCTTCTAAGAGGCCTAGGACTGAGCTTGACTATGAATCTTCTGATCAGGACTCTGTTTCTTCTAATTCTTCCAATGACCTAGATTTGTCCACACCTACTTATGAGGATTCTGATGCAGAGGATTCCATTCCCTCTACTCCCCCCCCCCCCGAGGACTTTTCTTTTGGGAAAACTTAACATACCTTAAGGGAGCATTTCCATTGGGAAAGTCAGGAATTTTCTGATTCAAAAGAGGCTTAGGGATTTCCTTCTTCTTCCTTAGCATAGGCATTTGGCTATACCTCCTGTGCTAGACATTGCTGATGATGTGTTTTTGGAATCCAGTATGGCCCCTGATTCCCTGCCTCCAACTCCCAGTAAACCTGACAGATACTACAGGGTTCCCGAGTCCCACAAGTTCCTTTTCAAAAATCCTGTTGCAGATTTTTATTTATTTTTATTTGTTAACCGGGGGTGTCTGACTGAGCCGAAAAGGCCCTTTTTCAGCAGAGGCCCGGGGAGAAAAGCTCCACAAAGAAAAATTACAGACACATTTAGTTATTTAGACATAATCAGTATACACACAAATTAAAAGAGACATGTTTTTACAGTGGTATGCGGCACAAACAGTTACAGTGGAGAGAACAATCAAAAAAAATATTAATTTTAAAAATAAAGGAAAGTAATAGATTTGTGGTGTACGGCTGAACTTTGGAATGTAGGTAGAATACATACATAGTACACAGGTACAGTACATACATTGTAGATTAGCCAGTGTTTGTGAGTAAGATTGAAAAACTATCATCAATTGCTCTAGATTTAGTATGTATATGTTATCCGCTTTCACTAGCCTGGGGAGCAATCATGGCACTGCCAACTTTGCTTGAGATGTTGCCTGATGAGGTCTTTAAAGGAGGCTTTGGATGATGTGCTTTGAATGCTAGTAGGGACAGAGTTCCATTTTTTAGCCACCGAACTACTATATAGTGCATCTCCAAAGCTACTGTAGCCGTTGGCGACTTCTAGTAGTAGTTTGCTTGATGATCTAAGAGGCCTTTTGGCTGAGTGATATTGTACTAGGTTTTTGAGGGCAGGACACTTATTGGGGAGGTAATAGATAGAATGACAGAGGCAGAGCTGATTGTAGGTTAGGAGGTTGGGCAGTTCAAGCCAGTGGAGCTGTCTCAAAGCAGTACAGTGATGAGTTCTATATGAGCAATTTGCAGCAAAGTGGGCAATTCTGTTATAGCAAGCTTACATTTTGCTTAGTTCAGTTTTGTTGAGATTAGTCAGAATGGGAGATGCATAGAGTAGGGTGGATAGAAGTTGGGAGCGAGCAATGGCTGATCTTGTGTTGTTGGTAAGAAATGGTTTGATACGGTAGAGTGACCCCAGTTTGGCATGTACTTTTTTAATAGTTAAGTTCAGATGACTATCAAATTTTATTGGTTATTCCCAATAGCTTAGCCTGTGCCACTGGAGCAATTGGAGTAGCATTTGTGGAGTAGATAGTGAATTGACCGTTAGTGTTTTTGTTAGAACTGGCTATAATCATAAGCTGAGTTTTCTTTGGATTCAGGATAAGTTGGGCTTTGGTAAGGTAGTTTTCAACGTCAGAGAATGCTTGTTGAGTTGTTTGCAGGAGGGTGGGAATGTTTTGTGCAGCACAGATTAAGGTAGTGTCATCTGCATACTGAATTATAGATGCATGCAGTGTGGAGGTGTGGAGGTCATTTGTGAAGACTGTGAATAGTAGTGGTCCTAAGATAGAACCCTGTGGGACTCCTATAGTTATGGGCAGCTGAGGAGAGAGATAATTTTCTCATTTCACAGCTTGGTACCTGTCAGTTAAAGTAGCTTTGGAACCAGGTAAGAGTGGAATTAGATAGATGATATTGGTTTAGTTTGTTTAGCAGGATTTGGTGTGAGACTGTGTCAAATGCTTTGGACATATCCAAAAAAAGAGTTGACACTTGCAGGCCTTCATTTCTGAGACGGTTTACTGTGTCTGTGAAGCAGAGGAGAGCTGTAGTGGTACTATGGGCAGGTCTGAAACCATGCTGAGTAGGTGACAGGATGTTGCAGTCTAGAAGACAGTTTAGCATCTAGGTATGGATGCATTTTTCTAGGATTTTGGCCAGGGGGGAGAGTAAAGCAATGGGTCTGTAGTTATTAAGTTCAGTGGAGTTCCCGCCTTTATGTATGGGTGTAACATAGGATATTTTCCAGAGTTTGGGCACATAGTTTTCAACAATTGATCTGTTTATGAGAGTGGAGACTGGGATAGCAATAGCATCTGCTGTAAGTTTCAAGAAATAGCTGGGGAGTAGGTCGGCTGCTGTTGATGAGGTTTTTAGTTTGGAGAGCATGCTTTTGATTGAAGTGGTGGAAACTGTTTTGAGGGTAAAGCTTGTATTAGTGTTATTTGTGTTGGGGGGGATAGTGAGGAAGGAACTGTCCTGTGATACTAAGGATAGAATTGAGTTCACAAAGTGGGAGTTGAATTGTGTTTCGATGGGAACTTTAGTGTCAGGGATGGTTGGTTTGGGGGTAGCCTTTTGGGTGGATTTTAGTAGCTGGTTTACATTTTTCCAAAATGTTTGCGGGTTGTGTTGGTATTTAGTTTGTAATGTTGTGTAGTAGCATTTTTTGTCCAGCCTAATGCATTTTTTTGCATGGTTGCGCAGTTCTTTGTACTTAGTTAGGCTTTGTGTTTCTTTTTTTTTTTTTAATAGTAACGCCAGGCAGTGTCTCTGGACTTGAGGATTGGTTTGGTTTCTTTACTGAGCCAGGGGTTTGTAGAGGTTCTAACCTTGATTTTGCGCAATGGAGCGACAGTGTCTAGTTGTTGTAGAAATGTTTTGTTGAAATATGCTACAGCTTGGTCAAGTGGGAGGGTATTTAGGGGGGTCCAGTCACAGTTACACAGTAAAGTGTTGAGGACCTCAGGAGAGAATTTTTTTTGTGTTTCTAGTGGATATATAGTTAGTGGTTTTGCATATGCTTGTTCTACTACGTATAAAGTATATTATGTTGTGGTCACTTAAGGTGTCTGGGAGACTGTCTGTGTGAGGGTACAATGTGGGGTTGCTAGTTAGGACCCAGTCAAGGATGGATTCCCTTTTAGATTTTTCATCACACCTAGTTGGAATTTGGACTAGCTGCTGGTAGCCATGGAGATTTATTGGATTACTTGGTGGTTCTGATATACAGGTGAACCAATCTAGGTTGAAGTCCCCCAGAATAAGGGTTTCTTGTGAGTATGTGGAAGAACACCAGGATAAGAAGTCTTCAAGGCTAGCAGGTGTATTACCAGGTGGAATATAGATCACAATTGTGGTGATGACCTTTTTAGGGTGAAGTTGAAGTTGTGAGATAAGTATGTCCCAATTATTGGGGGAGGGGTAGCAGTTTGGTAATTGATGGACAGTTAAGTTGGACTTGTAGAGTAAGGCAGTTCCATCCCCTTTATGAAGTGGTCTGTCTTGTCTAATGATATTGTTGCCGGACGGAGAACTTCTGAGTTAGCTATGTTTTTATTTAGCCAGGTTTCTGTTAAAGCAACTATGTCTGGGGAGTAGTGTTCTATTGTGGCCTGGCGTTCAGGTATTTTATTTTTGATACTTCTAATATTAATATTTAGCATTAAAAGATGGTTGGTTTTGCTGCTGTTGTTGATTTGCCCAGGGATGAAGAAAGTGGGGGTGTTATGTTCTGACATTTGTGTTGGAGCAATTTGTGTTGGACAGGATGGGTTTGGGCCTGGGTTGGGGTGGATATCCCCACTTATGGTGAGCCTGGAGTTAAAATGGTTATACAGATGTTGGAGTTTGGTGAGGAGTGTGAGAAAGTATTGTGTGTTTTTGGAGTAGGAATGAGAGCATATGTGTTTAGTTCTGAATTGGTCCGTTATGTAGTTCTTGAATAAGTGTGGGCAGATATTATTAAAATGTGTGGTGTCTGTGTATGAGAGTGCATAATGCAGTGTTGTGCTACTAAGTTTAGGGATATTGCTAGAGTGATAACTTGTGGTGTTGTAAAGAATTATGAGAAGACAGACTAGATTTAGTTGTGTGATAGTCATGGTTATAAAGTTTATGTTGTTTCTAGGTGGGGGGTCTGAATAGGAATTATAGGGTTGCAGTATATGTGGATGGGGAAGTAGTGTGGGTGATGCAAAAAATGCCTAGTGGGAATGAGAGAGTGATTGGGAGTATTTTGTGTGGAGCAAGTTGGTGTGGTTTAATGTGATATGACTTGAGGAGCTGTGATTGGTGGAGGTGATGTGAGGGTGAGCTGTGGGTGTGGCTATGATTACTATAAATGTAGAGGTAGTGGGGGAGGGAATAGGGGCAGGGCAGTGGAGCGGAGAGAGCCCGAAAGCGTTAGCAGCGAATGGAGGGCAGAGCCAGAGCCAACCAAGGCAAGAGAAAAATTAAGTATTACTTTACAAATCTGAACACTTTTAAAACAAATTCCTGAGGTCTAATGGCTTACCGGCTAGCAGAATGTAATTGCTGAAGAGCACTTGTGTCCTGGTGGGAGACTAGAAATTTAAAGATGGCTCCATGCTCAGCAGGATTCTAATATAGACTTTGTATTGGGGAGGGAGATAGCACAAGGGGTGTAAACCAGGTGGAATGCAAAGAAACCAGAGAGGCAATCAGTGGAAATCAGTGAAGGCCTCAGAGAGGGTAAGTAATAATTCAAACTACCTGTAAAGTGAAGGAGAGAAGAGACAGCAAAGTTTATTAAGGTTGGGAGTGTGTCTTTACATTGACTTGCTGATTAGTAACCAGTTTGTGCACAGATTAGAGTAGGGAGATACATTAGCAATGATAGAGATGCAAATAAACAGGTGATCCTCCAAGTGATACAAACTAAGGCAGAAAGAACTGAGAGGGCTGCTCGATGGTTAATTTAACTTAGTCACAGGGATGTGAATTAAATCTATTCTGTCTATTGGACAGTTAGGATTACTGTACTATCGGGGGGGGGGGACACAAGGCTACAACAGTCAGTTTTATTAGCAAGCTGAGAACTACTAAGAAATACTGCTAATGTAATAGCTTCACTCTCATGAAACATACAAGTAGAATGCCTGGGTGGACTGACCCTGCTCTTGAGGCTCAAAATGTATATCCTTGTTTAGTTTGCAATACTGATTCCTTCTTACACTGTATAGATGGAGTGGTAGCCGCAGACTGCAGATTAGCTTGAGTGTGCTCTGAAGAGAGAGAGAAAAAAAAAAAGAGAGGATGAAGCTAATAGAAGGAGACAAAGACAGGTCAAAGGAAGTAATGAGGCAATAGGAGGGTGTAAAAGATAAAAATCTATCCATCTATTAAAGATCCAGAAACCATTTCTCAGGGGCCCAAGGGCATTAAGGCTTCTACTGCTAAAAATCCTACCCCTTCTGATAGAGATTCCAGAGTGCTGGATAGATGGAGTAAAAAGGTTTATACTTCTGCAGTCTTGGCAATCAGGGTTTTAAACAGACAATTTCATATGCTAAAATATCAACAGCATATTATGGGACTGCTCAAACAGAAAATTATGTTGATTTCTGACTGTGTGGAAAATAAAGATTTACAGGATTTACTGCATTCTGCTGAACAAGTTGGAAAACATACTTTGCAATGTGGTTTAGATTCTTTAGAGGCCTCTTGCAGGGCTGCTATTACTGGGTCTGTGCTTAGAATGCATGCTTGGCTTAAGGAGCAATCTCTGCCTGATCATGTTAAAGCAAAATTGTTGGATGCTCCTTTAAATCAGGACCGCCTGTTTGGCAATAAGGCTGAAGAAGTTCTAAAAAAGATGGAAGATAAAGCTAAATCTATGCAAACTGTTAAAGATTTCTTACAAGTGCAACCTCCAAGATTTAGTAGGCACTGGCCTACTAAGAATTGGCCCTTTCCAGCTCCTTCCAGATCCACTCAAGCCAAACCCAGACACACCAAAAGCACCAGGTTTCAGTCCCAAGGGACTCTCAGAACTAAGCAATGGGGGGCCTCCACTTCCAAATCTGGAAATAACAAGACTCCCCCTATGGTAAACAGTCTCTATGACTTTCCTTTAAAATTACCAAGCACTTACCTTTTAGCTGCCACTTTGGGGGGAAAGATTGCTCTTCATGCAAAAAACTGGGGACTCATAACCCAGGACAAATGGGTATTAAATACAGTGTCCCAGGGATACAGATTTCATTTCCACATGTTGCCAACACCAAACGGGTGGCCAGACCTGCCCCCAAATCAGTGGGCAGAGGCTCAGAAACAAGTACCTTCCCTCCTAAACATGGGGGCTATTCAACCGGTACCAGAAGAGGAAAAGGGACAAGGTTTCTAATCCAGGCTTTTCCTGGTACCCAGAAAAGACAAATCATGGCATCCAATTCTGGACCTGTCTACTCTAAACACCTTTCTGGACATTCCAAAATTCAAGATGCTGACTCTTTACCTGTTACTTCCTATGCTAGACAAAGATGCCTGGTTGGCAACTCTAGATTTAAAAGAAGCTTACCTGCATTTCCCAATCAGGGAATCTTGCAGAAGATACCTATGCTTCAAAGCAGGCTACTTGCATTATCAGTTCTCTGCACTGCCCTTTGGCTTGTCTACTGCGCCCAGGGTATTCACAAAGTGCCTGGCTCCAGTAATTGCATTTTGCAGGCAAAGAAATATTCAAATCTATCAGGCCATACTTGTAAATCACCTGGCGTTTGTAAAAAGGGTTCTAACTTGTCTAGGGTACACCATAAACAAAAAGAAATCACGACTGGTACCCTATCAACAGATTATATTCCTGGGTGCAAGCTTGAATACAACTGCCCAAATGGCTTTCCTCATGCTAGAAAAGCAAATTCATTTGGTAACTTACTTCAAACAAGTGGCCACCAAAACCCTGCTATCTGCAAGACAAATACTGCAAGCCTTGGGGTTCACAGCCTCCTGCATTCTTCTAATTCCATATGCAAGACTGCATATGAGGAAACTTCAGTGGTTCTTAAAAAGTCTATGGAGTCAACATTGTCACAGCCTGGAAACAATGATTCCTATCATACCTTGCCTACGCCTGGACTTCCTATGGCACTGCATTCAGGGCAAATGGAACCCAAATCAAATGGACCTACATATCAATCAAAAATAAATGTTACCTGTACAGAATGCTCGGACAGCTTTCAAGGACTACATTCATCCAGGACAACTAATGGTAAAGACGGACAACACCACGGTTATGTGGCAGATAAACAAGCAGGGGGGTACACATTCCTACCCCCTCTGCAGACTAGCCATGGCATTGTGGAACATGGCCTTGAGCTACCAAGTGCAACTACAAGCTTAATTCCTGCCAGGAAAACTGAAGACTGACTAAGCAGAAATCTCATGGACCCACACAAGTGGAAACTGGAACCATGGATTTTCAACATGTTGACAAACAAATGGGGGAGCCCAGACATAGATCTATTTGCCTCCCCCCAGAACTACCAGCTGGACAAATTTTGCACAAGGACTCTTCACAAAAAAGCCCAGAAAGCGGATGCTCTGTCCTTCAGCTGGAAAAACGTATCAGTCTATGTCCTTCCCCCCCTCTGCCTCTGCTCTCCAAAGTTCTGCTAAAAGTCAAACAGGATAAACCAAAAATGACTTTGATTGCTCCAGACTGGCCACACCAACACTGGTACCCACTACTGCGCAGTGTGTCACAAATATCTCCATGGTACCTGCCTCAGACAGCTTCCTTACTGTCTCAGCAGGAGAACCAAATTCTGCACCCTCTGCTACCAACATTGAACCTTGCAGCTTGGCTAATCACTTAAATTCACCCTTAGCATCCCTCAGCAAACCTGTGATGGATGTCATCTTGGAGGCAAGAAGACCTAGTACTAGAAAATCTTATGCTGACAAATGGAAAAGATTCTGTGCCTGGAACTAATCTTTAGGGATGAGCACAGCAGCGCCCAATTTACCTCAGATTTTGCAATACTTAACTGAGATGCTTCACAAGGGCCTGTCTTTTTCCTCTATTAAAATCCACGCTTCAGCTATTTCAGCTCACTATAACACAGAACCACCCCTCTTTCTCATCCCCTGCTCAAACAGCATCTCAGAGGGCAAAGAACTTGAGACCAACCAGGAGAGCTCCTACCCCTGCCTGGGACCTTAACTTTGTTTTGGAAAAGCTCACTTTACTTCCTTTCGAGCCAGTTGCTACTGCAGACTAAAAATGTTTCTTGGAAAACAGCCTTCCTCTTAGCAATCACTTAATCTAGAAGGATATCTGAATTACAGGCCCTTATGGCAGTGGAGCCTTTCATCATCTTTCATGCGGACAGTGCATCTCTGAGGACCAATCCATCCTTCATGCCCAAGGTGGTTTCCAGTGTGGTTTTTAACCAGTCCATTCATTTGCCAACCTTCTATCCCATTTCACAAAACAAAGGGAAACGGATTCTGCATTCCTTGGAAGTGCACAAACAACTTAGATTCTACTTGGACAGAACTAAATTTAGAAGAAAATCTGAACAATTGCTAGTGGCATTTGCTGCTGGGGCAGAGGGGAAGGCTATCTATTTCTAAATGGATAAGCCATTGCATTCATTTTTGCTATAAGCACCATGGAAAACCTATCCTCCAGGGGATCAGATCTCATTCCACCAGGGCTGCATCTACTTCTGCAGCCTTTCTCAGAGGTGTTCCTACCAGGGATATTCTAGAAGCTGCTACCTGGAGTTCAGTATATACTTTCACCAAGCATTACCATTTACCAATTTTCTCTAAATCCAGAGCTAGCTTTGCCACTGCAGTCTTGCAGGGCCTTATAGCTGGTCCTAATGCTGTATAAATCCATCCTCCCAACCACAGCTTTGGGAATCTACCCAAATGTAATGACTGCAACAGTGAAACACAAAGAACATAGTACAGTTGCGTACCCTTACCATAAATGTAGATGTTAGAGTGCATTCACTGTTGCAGTCCTGGTTACCCTCCCTCCAGCCCCCTGTTTTTCTCTTACTATACCTCTACTTTCTCTTACTATGCTTAAAAGCCTTTTTGGTGTATTTGCTTTTGGTTGGAGGTATATTTTTGTGTTTTTTTAATTTTATTTGCTCCCCATTTGGGGGACACCTGACATCTGGGGCAAGAAAAACTGAAGTAATGGTGTCGGCTGCATGTTTTATACCCCTGACGTCATGGAAGAAGGGACAGCAACCGACGCAGGACCCAAGACTTTGTTAATCAGGCTGACTGAGGGCAACCTACCAGCAGATTACCCAAATGTAATGACTGCAATAGTGAATACACTCAGACATCAACATTTATGGTAAGTGTACACAACTGTACTTTCATTTATGGGCAACCACTGTACTATTTTTTTAGACTAAACATATCCTAAAAGAGAGCATACACACTGTTTTTTTCACATATGGGAGGGAAATAGAGATTGGACAAGGACACGTACCTGCTTAAGGGGGCAACACAAGCTCTAACAAATGCTTCCAGCATGAATAAATCTAGCTTTAGAATAAGTTAAGAGTCTGGCTGTAGCCATCTATTTGGGGAAAACTGCCTCTGTATGGAGGAGTAACTTATTTTTGAAAAGTGTATACAGTTTTGTGTGCTTGCTATGAGTTAAAGAGGGTTAAGGGGTTAAAAATTAATTTTCTTGTTTTTGAGTGTTTTTAATGGAAACAAAAAGTCTGAGAAACATTGCCAGAGATAAGCTGCAACTGCATCCAACATCAGACTGCCAAACATTAATATTTACATGTATGCTGGAATCATTCAAAAAAGCTATCAAGAAAAATAAGTGAAAGTAATAGCTGCTTTTTTTTTAAAACAGGAAACTAAGTCATCAAGTATGACACAGGCACACATACATTTACAAAAATGAAAACAAACCATATTGACATAATTTTAGTTGTAAACATTATACATCACAAACCATACTGACTACATTTTAGTTGCAAACATTATACATCATTTATTTTAGTTGCAAACATTACACATCATTTATAATCTATCGAGTCATTGATAGTAAAAGATTACATAGCTCTTTCAAATTCTGCCTTCTTTTAAACCTCATTCCTCCTCTGCGTTTATTATAGGTTCATAGGTGTGTACTAGGCTAATAGCCCTGGGGCCTTTATAAGCCTAGCCCATAGGATTACCCTAGCATCGTGCCACCCAACCTTAATTCCCAGTGCCTCTGTCGAGTAGAGCCACTGGAGTGATCCCTGGGGTGAATTTTCTATTTCCCATCCACTCATCAAGATTTCTCTTGAAGAAGGCCAGTGAGGTGCTCTGTTTGACATGTATGGGAAGTCTATTCCATAGCATGGGCAGTCTGTGGGTTATGAACTTGTCCCTCCAGCACATTTTGTCGATTGTGGTAATGAGGTTGAGGTCTCTGGACGTGTGACGCGCAGGGATTGGGATTTCTTTAGATGTAGCATTTCTAACAGAGCTGGGTCAGACATGGCTTTGTAAGTCAAGCAGAGATTGCCTCTAAGTAGGCGATATGAAGACAGAGAACAGCTGGAGTTTTTTTGAGTCTGTCCATATAGGACATGTGTTTAAGGCCTAGGATCCTCATTATAAGGTACTTTTGTGGCCTCTCCAGTAGTTGCAGGTGTCTAGTGAGGTACATGCCAAATGGGGCATTGTACTTGATGACTGGCCTAATGAGGGAAGAGTAGTGGGAGACAATGACCACTTACTTCCTGGATGCAAAACCCTAGTACTGATATGTGCCACATAAAAGGGCTTTCGGACCACAGTGGCAATGTGGTGGTCAAAAGAGAGGTTGCTGTCAACCTGTGTTCCCAGATCTCTTAGAATGCCTTCTGCATTCAGCAGACTACCATCGATGTGGTAATTCATAGGAACCAGTTTTTTTTCCAAAGGGGATGACACATTTTTTGGCACTGAGCTTAAGGCCATGGTTCTGGCACCAGTTGCTGGTCTGAGTGAGGCCTTTCTGTAGGATGTCAACATCACTTGGGGAGTTAATAATGGCTCCCAACTTGCAATAGTCTGCAAACTTTGTCAGCCAGAGTCCCTTCATGTTGGCCTGGAATTCAGAGAAGTAGATACCAAACAGGAGAGGACCCAGGACCGAACCCTGTGGGACTCCGCTCCTGACTGGTCGGCAGTCTGACTTGGAGTCAGTTACTTTCACACTGTGGGTTCTATCTGTGAGCAAGTTTGCAACCTACCTAGTGATATAGGAATTTATGCCTAGCTTAGTGAGTTTTTCTATGACTCCTGAGTGGAGAATGGTATCAATGGCCTTGGCCAGATCAAGGTAGGCTGTATGAACCACCTTGCCTTCATCCACAGCTCTGGTGACTGACTCAAAGAAGTCGACCAAGTTGAGCAGGCATGATCTACCCTTCACAAAACCAAACTGTGTGGGATCCAGAGTTTGGAGATTCCCTATATCCTTGTTTATTAGGTCTAAGATGATACGTTCCATAGCTTTGCATATCAGACTCATCAGACTAATGGGGCAATAGTTCCCAGGGTCTGTAATCGCTCCTCCTTTGTGGAGAGGGATGACTGCAGCAGTGTGCCATTCAGTAGGGATAAAGCCTGAGATGAGGCTATGCTTGAACAGGGCACACAGGTGATGTGCCAGTTCACTCTGTAGTTCTTGTAGAACATAGCCAGGGATATTGTCAGGTCCCATAGAAGCTGTATTCTTAGCCTTGGACAGTATTGTTTTAACCTGTGCAGCAGTAATACTGGGTGCCTGGCAATCTGCTGGTATTGTGATTGGTCCTTTGGGGTAGGGGGGTAAAGTTGGGACTGAATCTGTCGGCCAGTATTTTGGCAATATCTGTTGGCTTGGTAAAGAAGGTACCATTCTGCAGTAGCTCACAGCAAATCTGGGTATTGCCATAAAGATTCTTTACATAACTATAGAAGGCCTTGTGGTTTTCTTTACTAGCTGCTGCAATTCTGTTTTCATAGTTAGCTTTACAGGATTTGATGAGGGATCTCAACTTTATTGAGGCTGATAAGGGAGTTTTTCCAGTCTTGGGACTTCAGCTTATTCCACATTAGTTTCCTCCTTCTGTTCTAGAGTTTGTTTATGGCAGAGGACCACCAGATTGGCTTCCTTTTTCTGGAGGAGAGCGTCTTGGTTCTATTGGGTATGGTGAGATCCATGCATTTGTGTACGTACAGTGCATTGGTGCATGATTCGGTGGTCATGCAACTATTCTCCATTTGCATGGGTGCCATGAAGTTAGCCACCTCTGTTTTTAGGAGCCCAAAGTTAGCTTTGGAGAAGTTTTTCATGGTGGTTACCTTTGCGGCGGGGAGGGGGGATGTGGATTTCCAAGGCGAGTAGGTTGTGGTCGGATCTAACCAGGGAGCGGTTGACTATTGGTGTAGGACAATGGTCATCCATGTTAGTAATGACCAAGTCAAGGATACTGTTACCTCTAGTGGGGGTAAGAACGAGCTGGTCCAGGGCATTGAAAATAATGAATTCCAGGAAACGTTGAGCAAGTGCATTGGTACACGAGTAGTTTTCCCAGTTAATGGAGGAGTAGTTGAAGTCAACCACTATGATAATGTTAGGTTGGACCCCAATATTCCCCAGGGTGCTTAGGAATGCGGTGTGTGGGTCTTGGGACATGGTTGGGGACCTATAGCAGGCTATGACCTGAATCGCTGCCTTACCCAATGTTAGCTGCACCTGAAGTATCTCAGATGTGTTATGTTAGGTTACCAGTCTGGAGGTGTGTGCATTCTTTATGAATATGTTAACACCACCGCCTTTGGAGCTTCGGTCCACGTTCTGGGGCCTAAAGGTGTGGAATGAGTTGCAGGCGAGTAGTGCAGGGGTACTTTCTGCTACCTTGACCCAGGTCTCTGTTACAGCACAAATGTCGATGCTCTCCATTTTAAGGAGTGCTTCGAGCGAGTGCATTTTCAGATTTAGACTTCTAGGGTTGAGCAGCATGACCCTCAGATTGTATTTGTTTGTAGCTGTTACGGTGGTAATTTGGTCTTTGGAACACTGCCTAAAAAAAGGCACTATAGGGGTGGCAAGAGCCTTGGCCAGTATCTGGACGCTCAAGGATGACAGACGCAGGCCATCTCTGACAAAGCATCGAGGTCTGTCAGTCCTGCCATCCCAGGCAAACAGATACTGGATTCCCCTTAGAATGACACCAGGAACTTAGTCAATTGTTGACATCAATAATTTTCTGCTTGTACTGTGGTATCATTCTGGGTGATGGTAGGATGCTGCTCAGGTCTAGGGTCATACCTGCCTGGGCTACATAATCAGAGAGCTCCTCCACATCTCTTTTCATGTAGTCCAGGGGGGTACGTCTCAGGTCATTCACCCACATGTACAATGACAGAGTCATATTTGTACTTGTTGTTGAGGGACCTGAGTGTGTTATTCAACCTAGTGAGTGGGACATCAGTGTGCCTCACTATCGAGTCACCTATGACTAGTGTGTTGGGCATGCTGTTTTGCCTTAGGGGCTTTGGCTGAGTGGCACACTGTTTAGGAGAGTTATGTGTCTCGTTATTAGTGTTGTGTTGGTCGAGTGCATTTCTGCCTTGGAGGTCTCTGCTGTTTGGGTAGATTTTTATTGATAGCCGCCACGAATGTGTGTGTAGTTTGTGTTTTTATGTGAAGGCAATGCTGATGTGGGTTCTAGAGGGCTATGTGTTCCATGTGGTGTGCTGCAAGTGCTGACCTTCTCCTCTTGACCAGCTATTCCGGTCTTGGCTGGAGTGTGTGTAGCTTCCAATTTGGATATATAAAAATGCATCTCTCAAAAGTCTGAGTGTTGGGAGGTAAGAGGAGAGGGCTGTCGGTGTACATGAGGCAGTTATTACATTGTCTCAGGATGCCCAAGTTCATGAGGTTAATAGGAGAAAGCACAGGGAACTGACCTTTAGACATGTCTGGAGGGGTGGGCATTAATAATAAGTACTGGAGCGGTTTCCTTATAGTAACGTTTACTGCAGGTAGCACTTTTGTGTGCTACAATAACTGCTACAAGAAGTCTGGAAAAGTGCTAAGACTAATAAGCTAGTAAAAGTGCAGGATAGGAGAGAACTAGCAGATCTAAGGAAAAAATTGAAGAGCACACTTTGGCACCGCTCAGAAGCTTACAAGCAGTCCTGGGATGCAGTAAATCTGCATCTGGACTAGACTAGCTACAGGAAAGGTGGGAAACCAGTGCAAACACAGGCTTTTACACCAGAAATTTGAGAGAGATGGAAAAACTGCCCAAACGGCCAATAAACTACAATTTCTGGGTCAGAAACGACTCCTCTTGTGGTAGATAGGCTACCTAGTGCTTACCATTCCCACTGATGAGCTAGAAGGCTTCCCTCCAACACAGAAAGGCTTTGGGGGCTCAGAAACGTACATACAGTCCTGGATACAGCAAATCTGTTTTGTTTCCACAATTCCCACTTTTTCTATGTAATTTGCTTCTACCCTTTTCTAAAGATCCCAATTCTAGTTGTTTTATCTCTGTTACTATATTTACTTCTTCTGGTACAGTTGGTTTACATGGATTTCCATTTTCTAGAATTGCTTTTTTTGGCAGTCACCATAATTAGACTCAGCAAGGCCTTACTATGTCTATGCAATTCCAATTCCCTATCACAGCTCAAAATAATAATTTCTTTAGATATACCAATTTGCTCATCCAGTATCTCGGACACAGTCTGCAGGAAATGTTTAAAGTCAACCAACTCATTATAATCCCAAAATATGTTCCTAATTACCTCTTTATTCCCTATCACACCTCCAACAATTGCTGTTTACCTGAGGAAAAATTCTTTGCAGTCCACTTAGGGTATAAAAATATCTATGCAAACACTTCCAAGCAAAGATCCTAAATCTTCTAGACTTTGCTGCATACTTGGGAGAGATACATATACCCCTCATTGTTTATTTCTGCATGGTTTATCCGGTCTCTTCCCAATCCTTTCTACCCTCCTCTGATTGATTCTTATAGTCATCATGAAGTATTTTGTATACTATACTAATTATTCCTTTTTAACAGCAGCTTCTGTTCTAGATTCTACTAAAATCTCTACCAGTGCTGGTCTTTTGCTTAGGAGCCCTACATTTCTTTCTCTTTGCCTAAAATCTGATAATCAATCCTTGATAGGGAAGGCAATCTCTAGCCCTCAGTCCAAATAAATTCTTGGCATCTTCTCATTCTATTACCTTTTGTTCTCCAATTATTTGCTCCCAATATCTTGGTTCTTTTGCCGGTTTTCTCCAATAATTTCCAGCCCCCTTCTGCCTACTGTCTGTACCCCTAATTGCAGTCATCCCTATCGTCAGAATCTCCTTTCTCCATTCCCTTGTTGGTTTAGTTCTTATAATACTTTATGCTACTTTATAAATATAATACTCTGTATGGTTACTGTGATTTTCCTTAAGGCTCTGCATCCAAAATCCCAGTCTTTCCTTGTTTCTTGAGCTTTCCCCCATTTCATCATCATCCATTTCCACTTTGAATTATAGTTTTCTGCTTGTGCTGTGGTATAGGAGCCTAAAATGTGTAGCTCTGAAATACACCGTCAAATTAGGGAACCCCAAACCACCTTGTTCTACTGGAAGAAACATATCCCACCTGAATCTTGCTGTCCTCCCTTTCAGATAAAATCTGTCAGCTCTTTATTAATTGCTATCCACACCTTCTCCTCTGGTTAATAAAATATGCCAGACTTGTGTTTAAATTTAAAGGGACTAAAAACATTTTAACTGCTTTCAGCTTGCCATTCTTATCCATATAATAGGGCTTGCAAACTCTCAGTTTTTGTATTATCTTTTCTTTAGTCTCTTCCCACATATCCTTAGCTGCCACACCAGAATCCTTTTTAATCCATACTCCTAAGTACTTAAGAAAGTAATAGCTTCTTATCAGAATAACGCCTTGTCAACTATATCACAGAATATGAATGTTGTTGTAGGTATGCACAAGAAACAGAATGTGTTGAATTACATTAAGACACACGGTACAAATAGCAATGCTACAAGACCAACATCTGGGTTGAAATGAGTATGTATGATAAAAACAGAACTCCAGAAAGGATATTCAGCAGAGTATGTAGCGTAGTTCCATTTCACAGAGAAAGACAGCCAAGTGCTTTCATTTCTTGATCTGACTTCAAATTCATTTTAACAGTCAGTATCTGCTTCAGCTAAGATCTTTAAGCCTATATTAGTAGTTCCAGTACATAAACGCACACCATTTTTGCTATTTAAGTGGTCTAACTGTTATTATTAAACCCTAGCTTTGTTCTTATGTACTGAGTTTATATCAGGCTAGTGCAGGACTTGACTTTGCATTAAAGGAGTTCCAGATCAGTCAGCTCAGGGCTAAGGGTCTTACTGTTTTCCCTCCCACCAACCCTGCAGTAGTTTCTTTCTTAAACACAGTGTATCTGTTGTTGCTTGCCCCTTATAAATTTGACACCATAATTCCTTCTCTCTCCCTGTTTACTGGCTGTTGACAATAAGCACATAAGTATCATTTTGCAGAGTCTATCCCCTTAAACCACTCACCAGGCTAAAAGACCTTTGATAAAATTGCTTAATATTGTGTGTACCGATACTTGTTGTCTCTTTCGGCTTTTCCCAGTTAGGGGTCGCCACAGCGGAACTCCGGTCCGCTAATGATTGGCAGTTGATTTTTACGTGCTGAGTTGCCAGCCCTAATGCACAACCTTCAACGAAGGTATGCCCATTCACGCACGACTCCACGCAGAAGACGCTCTAGCTGAGAGTCGAACCGGTCAGCGTCTTACTGTGAGGCGACAATGCTACTGCAGCACCACCACCACGGATGTACTGATACTGCTCGCACTAAGTTTAGTATCAAAATTCATAAGTTTTTTTTTTTCTTTTTTTTACCACAATCAGTTTACTGGCTCTTGCTGGCGCCAGAAGGTTTCCAGCTAGTTAGTTTGCATTGAAATTTAAATTCCTAGTAGCAACCCCACCCAAACATTTCTCTAAAACCAAATTCTAGTTATACTTAGCACTGCCCCCAGCATCATTCCTGTAGGTATCATGGACCAGCAACTCCCCGCAACTTCTCTAGCCAGTCTGATTGAGATGGGTACCTTGAGATGGTAGAAGAAATGTTTCCTGCTGTCTGATGATCATCTGTTACTCAAACAGCACACCATATAGTGTGTGAGAGATGTACATACATACAACATCCTTGGAGGCAGAAATCTCACACACAGTAAACTCAGACACCAAAAGTGTCAGACGTACACCACACGTCACACCTCCTCAAGGCCATCACAATTGACATAATCCATCACATACAGAGGTTCTGAAGATTAACTTGCCTAAACCTCAAAGACCTCCAAAACACACAACATGCACAAAGCACACACAGCATATTAAGCCTACTTCTTCACATAGAATAAGGAGTCCCAAAGTCACCAATGCAGAGCCCATAAGGCAGGCATCGACACAACCTGACATTTTTGTTATAGATGACTCCACTGTAAGACATACAGATGTGGCTCTTAGACTGAGCAAGGAAAGAGTGACAGTTAGTTGCCTGTCTGATTCAAGTATCAGTCAGATCACTCGTGTACTCAAGTCCTTGAGCAACAAGTATGACTCTGACATAGTTTATGCCAGTGTCAATAACTTAAGGTGTACCTCCCTAGATTATATGAAGACAGACATGACACAGCTCTCAGACTGTGTGTCCAAGGCAGGTATTAGCCAAGTATTGAACAGAAGTCTACCTTTTCCAAGGAAGATACTGCAATTTGAGCAAAAAATAATTAACTCTAATAATTAATTGGCTTAGTTTTTGGTGTCATTCAAAGTGGGTCCAAATTTGTCAGCCTGGGAGGAAATGGTCAACAGAACACATTGTTCCACCACAGATGGTTAGCATCTGTCACCTCTAGGGTTTCAATTATTGGGAAAGACATTGGCCATCCCCACAGTGCTTTTTTTAGGCAACGTCAACCTGATAAACCTAACATAACAAAACGAGCAAAGGAAAATATGAAGGTCTTACTAGTCAATGCTAGGAGTCTAAACAAAAAACTCCACTCCCTACTAGTCCTTTTCACCCTGGAGGACACTGACATCTGTGTAGTAACTGAGATACGATTTAAAATAGCAGACAGCACTCAAGTTGTGCAGGGTTACAACACTTTCCACAGATTTTGACCAGCTGCTGCACACGGGGGCGGGGGTGTCTCACTCTATAGCCAACAGAGAAACACATCAATGCTGGTAAAGCAGCATGATACACTACAGCTTCTTCATGTCCACATAATCATTAGAAAGGTTCCTCACCATATATTAGCTATCTAAAGAACTGTCTGTATGATGAAAGCAAACCACAACGCCTAGATACATGAACTAGAATCACTCAATATTAAACCCAATACCATTTTCCTAGGTGATCTAAACTATCCAGCTATAGACTGGGAAACGTACACCACCACTAGTGCAAAAGCACAGAGATTCCTAAACTTTGTCAGTACAAATGCAGCAAATCGGTTACTCAGAGAATACCCACAAGGGAAATAACAGCTTGAATCTCATCCTCACTAATATGGGAGCACCTTGCACATCTTCATCACTTGTTAGGTCTAACCATAAAGTAGCTTCTTTGAAATAAAACTGAAAACAGAGCTCCCTTCCACCCAAGGTACCTTCAGAAATTTCTTTAAGACAAGCTACTTACTCCTAGGAGATATACTGGCAAGCTTCAAACCCACACCAGACCCAGCTAATTCTACTGAGTATGCAGAAATGTAAATCACCATACTATACAATCATATAAACCGCTGCATATATGCAGATGTACCATGATGAAACAAGTGCAGGCTAAACTCCAGAAATAAACCCACATGTTGCGACCGTAATATCAACAAGCTTTAAAACAAAGGAAAAATAATTCTGACCAGTAGTAAGAACAGTAATTCCCAGAGTGTTAGAGCTCTTGCCAGTGAAATAAAACTCAGGAGCTTAATAAAATTCATCAAAGCCAAGTTTGAGGGTAAAATAGCTATCCAAGTCAAACACAGTCATAAGGCATTTTTAAGTATGTTCATATTCCCAAAAGCAAAATACAGCAATGCACTGAGCTGACTGTGAATGATGTTATCTACATGGAGACTGAAGATGTAGTGAATCTACTGGACAATAAGTTTTGCTCTAAGTTTACCCCCTCTTTTCCCTCTGTCCGTCCCTCAAGATATACCCGAAACTGGCTCAGCTCCAGTTATCACACAAGACAAAGTCCTAACCACATACCTCAAACCTTGCTCAAGCTTTTGACACTAATCCCCACTCAGGCACAAAAGAAAAGCTAAATAAACTGGGAATAAACCCCTATGTCTCCTGCTGGATTGCCACCTGGATCACAGATAGGATGCATATGATCAAAACCGGGGGAAACTACCTCAACAAAGAGACCAGCCACCAATGGAGTCTCCCAGGGTTCTATGCTGGGGCCTCTGTAGTTTGACATCTACTTTTCTAAAGTAAAAGCCAGTATCAAATAGCTCTGGCTGACTAGGTTTGATGATGACTGCAAGCTAGGAGCAGTAAATGAATCCCCAAATGACTTGGCCATTCTGCAGGAAGGGTTTGTCCCAACTGGTGGCTAAATCATGGACTGAAACTAAATGCCAAAAAATGCATTACTGTATCCTTTGGGAATACATCTAACCGCAGGGAACTAATACGTCCTTAAGAATTGACCCAAATGTTCAGGATTGGGAAACTTATGTGGACACTGATCTAACTTTTGACCAACAAGTGTCTTCTGTTGTAAGAAACTCTTTCTATATTTCACAGTTTATAAACAAAAGGATTATGTCAAGATCTAGGGATGTCAATGCGCCCTTTCACTCAGCCCTCATTAGGCCAGTCACTGAATATAATGCTCCTTTTGTCAATTATCTGTCCAGACACATGCAACAATTGGAACGTCCACAGAGATACCTTATTATAGGTTCACAGGTTCATAGATTAGTACTAGGCTAACCACCCTTGTGGGCCATTTTAAGCCTAGCCAATTACCCCATGTGAGAATCAAACCCTGCACCTTGCGTCTCTAAGGTAAACACCTTAACTATTGTGCCAGCAAAAGGATACAAAGCCTAAACAACATGACCTACATGGATCGACTCAAAGCCCTGTCACTATAGTCTGTATCCTACAGATTGCTAAGAGCTGATCTGTGTCTGGCATATAAGGCATACTCCGACCCATTACTGATGGATTTATTGCACATCAGCAAGTCAAATGGCATCAAAAATACTAGGTATAGGAATCTAAACCCCTTCTGTAACATCAAAAGAACAGTCTGGCGAGACAGGATACAACTGTGGTGGAACAGACTCTCCCATCCACATAAAACAAAGATCATCACTGTCCGTATTCAACTGCATCTTAGAACTATGGAAGGGAAACAGAAAATGTACTCCAGAACTGCCCCCTGTACTACTTATGGACAAAGGCAGCTCCTAAATGCTTTATCCCATGTATGGTTTCCCTCACATTATTTATGGTATTTCCCAGTTTCTCATTAGGGGAAACATAAATTATTAACCATCAGTAGGGTATGGCCAATCTATAACCAAATGAGTAGATTACTTCGAGCACAAAAAGGGAAACTGGCTAGGCTTAAAATAGCTCACAAGGGCAGATAGCCTAGTACTTGCCTACTGAGTATCTGAGACAAAAGAAAGGGGGTAACAATAGTGACTGTGGCAGGGGCTCCAACACTGACAGAAAAGGAAAAGAAAGACAATAACGGCAGATTAGTAGTAATAAGGAATTAATGTCAAGAAAGGAGGATTACACTGGCGTGTACTTATATTCCACCTAAAACCACTATAATTGCACTGAAGAGAATTTGGGGAAAAATAATTAACTTTTAGAATGGATTTGGGTGAGGACTAGAACCAGACCTGCATTAGTGAAGATGAATCAGATATAACAAAAAAAATGTATTACAACATTTGGAATGGAAGATGTGAATCTATCAGAAATTCAGTCAGAATTTACATATTATTTCCCACAATACAATAGTAGGGCTAGACTTCACAGAAATCACATCACAGGTGCATGAGTATTTAACTGAAAACTTTGGAGACTCATCCAATAACTATACTCAGATCACACACCAATAAAAAGTTACATAGAGATGCAGGGTAATGATGTAAAAATTAGATGCAAGCACTCTCTTCCTTGTCTCTTTAAAGAGAGAAATTTAAGGAATAGTAGAGAGTAAGATTTGTGAGTTATTGAGGAAAACAGAAGTTACTGCCAAAAGGACAGCTAGTGAGTGGGATAACATGAAAAGAAATTACTTCAGAAGGGATAGCTAATTAGTGGGATAAAATGAAAATGGACACTGAAAACATGATAGACATAAGAGAAAAATATCTGAAAGAAACCTTGGCTCGAGATGATCGTCACTGCTGAAGTGACACCTCAACCCCATGTACAAAATGGGAAAAGGGGTTGAGGATGGATGGATTTAAAGGGGTTGGCAAAGGTTATATTGCAAAGGAAGAACTACACAGAAGTGTAAGAGGAGTAAATTCAGAGTGCTACTGGAACGTTAAGGGTGTATTTAGGCAATATGCTCGAGT
Source organism: Protopterus annectens (assembly GCF_019279795.1). Classification (NCBI taxonomy): domain Eukaryota; kingdom Metazoa; phylum Chordata; order Ceratodontiformes; family Protopteridae; genus Protopterus; species Protopterus annectens. Next base: position 1,141,166,232 of record NC_056744.1, read on the forward strand.
TTAGAAAGGTTGCTTTTTTTAATGAAGATTTTACAGCACAAAATGTTTAGCATGATGTGTTATGCAACAGAATGTAGACAGAGCTGTAGCCAAATTTAAAGAACATATAACAAGAAAAATAACCAGAGATCCTCTACAGAAGTATGAGAGAGAGAGATTTTGGAAATTTTACTAAAAAAATGCATAAAGCAAAGGAATGGGGAAATCAAGAAAAGGCGCAGATGGAAATATTTATGGAAGACTTAGTTATGCCAATGTTAGTAGAAGAGGCTCAACAATTAACAGCTAAGCTAGGAAGATCTGAAAGAAAAGATATATAATCACTTAACAGGGAAATCTTCAGGAACGGATGGCAATCCTGTGGACATTTGAAAGCTGAGAGTTATAAAAGAGTGAAAGGTCTGGAAGGCTTTGTTTAACAATACTTTAAAGGGGGAGTGATAGCATATTGGTAGAAAGCTGTGGTGGCCGTATTGCCTAAACAGGCTAAAGACCCCAGGATTCAGGTTTATATACACCCATTTTGATTTTACACAATTATAAAGTGTTTATGAATATATTAACTGGAAGAAGGAAATGATGCTACCTTAATTGAGAGATGTGGATCAATGGGGTTTTGTGGAGGGGAGGCAAACATCTGACAGCATTAATGGAACAAAGATGACCCACAGATAAGTAGAATATAGGAAAATACTACTATTGTTAAGAGAGTCTTGATGCAAAAGAAGTTTGATAAGATTCAACTGGGATGTATGAGAAGAGCAATTATAGCACTGGCATTCCCTTATAGAATAACGGGGATATAAATGGATATATGAAGGGTCAGCAGCAAGAATTAGTGTGGCAGGGTACCACCAGGCAGAGATGTCCTCTTTCCCTGTTATTTGCTTTAAATTTACAGCCAATAAAAATAAGATAAGAGATTCATAAATTCAAGGATATAAACTGGTGGGGTAATTCAGAAAAATTTGCCTAAACTTGCAGATGATATTATTTCATACATCATAAATCCGGAAAAGGGCATTTTGGTGCTATGCCAGATTTTGAGACAGCTTTCAGTGTTTTTGGGCTATAAAAAAATAAAATAAAACAAAGGTCATAGCTGTAAACTATACACCACTGCACGAACTGGTTCAACAATACCCATACCCATGGGGACAAGATAAGATTAAGTATTTAAGTGTATGGATTAAAAAGGATTCTGTTATGGCAGCTAAGGATATGACAAACTAAGCAGAAGAGAACACAAAAGTTAAGGAACTGGAAGTTTTTGATTATGGATATGAATAGAAAGAGACAAGCAGTGAAAATGTTTTTAGTCACTTAAGTTTTACATACAGATCAGACATAATTTTATCAACCAGAAAATGTGGAAGACAATTAATAAATAGATTAAGTAATTTATTTGGGAAGAGAAAAGACAATTAAGTGGGATAAGTTGATTCACAAGTGGGATATACTAATGTATCCTACAGAACAATGTGGTTTAGGGTTACCCAATTTGAAGGGGGTACTTTAAAGCTACTCAGTTAAGGCTCACATAATATAATTCAAGTGTAAGGCTATAAATCAGAGTAAAAAGGATGATCATGAAATGGGGACTAGGATTTTTGGATACAAGACTTTAAGGAAAATAGTAAAGAATAATAACATACTGGGTTGAGACTGAAATTAGTCTAATGGGATCAGTTCTCTACCCCAGTTGATAAGTTATAAGCATAAATAAATAAACGTTCTAGACTATTATAGTCATAAAGTAGCAGAAAGTATTCCAGGAACTAAACCATGTCAGAAATGGAGAAGGGAGATTTTACCAAACAAGATATTTGGAAATAGGGTACCTTAAACAAAGTTGTGGCAAAAGCACAAGCTGTGTTTACAGAGTTGGGTAATGCAATGATATTATCCCAGAGACAATCTAACAGTGGACCTAATACAGGAGGAGTGGAAGAACTGAATGAGAGAGAATGATAAATGATGAACTGGTTGACAATATGTTAAATAGAAATGGTACCAATCCCTTTTTGGATTTCAGCCTGAGACTGGAGAAATGTTTGTAAATTTGGTTATTAACACCAATGGTTCAGGAGGAACAGAGCTGAACTGCAAGTCCCTCATTTATACAATAGAAAAGTAACTGTTTGCCTCTAAAAATGCAGAACATGACAATTATTATTTAATGCATCTCTAGTGACATTGTCCCAATGGGACTCCAGTGTTATAAATTTCCAAATGGGGGGCATAAAGGAACCCTATATTTAATAACCACAGAAGAAGGCAGGTGCCCCAACGTTCACTAGTAATCACAAAAAAAGCACCAGAATCCAGGAAAAGTGACACAAACAATTTAATTCACTAACGCTGAAACTTCACAACACGTTTTCGTCCTTGACTTCATCAGATACCAACTCTCTTGGTGCACTCATCTTAAATACATTAACTAATTAATGATAGCCAATGACAAACAAATTGATTAATTAGAATTAGTTAAAAACACATACACATATATATACACACACAGATTATACTTCCTAAAACCACCATAAAAATCATACCCTATAATAAACAACATGTACAAAACTTGAATGTTTGTAAATATAAATGTAAATATGTATATAAAAATGAACCTTAATTAAAACTATGACATTATGTTCTAAAAATGTTTGTAAAGACAATATTTGTTTAAAATAATATAAAAATCCTATAATTTAGCAGATCTCAGTTTTAAAACTGGCTTGAGTGAAATCATGTCATTGAGACCTGGTTTTCTGTTTGCTTCTAAAACAATTTGCCAAAATAGTTCTCTGTATTCCACCAGTGTTTCCCAATTCCCCCCTCTAGGGTCAACCGGCACACATTCTAACACAAAAAATCTAAATGTAGCTAGTTTACATGTAATAGTATGCTTATATAATGCATTGTTTTCTTTTTTAGTCCTGATGTCATATAAGTGTTCATAGATTCTTTGCTTTAACATTCTCTCACTCTTCCCTATGTAAAATGAATCACACTTTGTACAGGTAGCTAAATATATTATACCCTTGGTGTTACAGTTAACATATGTTCCTAGAGTTAATGTCCTTTGTCTAATATTTAAGTCTAATGTTTGTCCAACATTAAGATGTTTACAATAACTGCAACTTCCACATTTAAATAAACCTACTTTTTTCCTAGTAGCTTTCCCAAACAATTTTTCAGTTGTACCTCTCTCCAAAATATTCTTAATGTTAGTACCCCTCCTATAGGTGAATTTCAGTTCCTTATCAAAAATACAGTGCAAGTCAGATAGTCTAGCAAAGTTGTTCCATTCCCTATTAACAATTCTTTTTACCAGTCCTGACTGACCATCATAGGTTGTTGTGATACCAGATTCAAAATCCACGCCATTATTTAGGTTGTTTGAATCTTGTCTATCAAATACTCCTCTTATACCTAAAATAGGTGCAAATTTTCCTCCTCTTTCCCTAGTAACCTCACTGCATATTTGATCAAAAAGTTCACTCGGGTAACCCCTATTTAAAAATAACCTTTTCAAAAATCCACATTCATTAAAATAAGTAGTGTCTTCAGAGGTCATTCTACTAAGACGAACTAATTGACCTTTAACTACACTTCTCTTCTGGTGGGGTGGATGTGAACTAGTAAAATGTAGCTATGAGTTTGAAAAAGTCTCCTTTCTAAAAATCCTTGAACTGAAATCATCTTTAGTCTTAGTAATATTAACATCTAAGTAATTCAACATTTGGGTATCATATTTATATGTGAATTTTAAAAAATCAGTAGTGTTGTTTAAGAATTCTAAAAACGAATTAAAATCATCATTATTGCCTTTCCATAAAAAACATAAGTCATCTAAAAACCTACTATAGAATGTCCAAAATCTACTAAAAACCGAAGTTAATATAAAGGTGGTTTTCCCAATATGACATAATAATATTGGCATAAGTAGGAGCACAATGTGCCCCCATAGCAACCCCCTTACATTGTTTGAAGTATTCACCTTCAAAAAAAATATAATTATTTTTTAATACCACCTCCATTAATACCAAAATTGTTCTGAACTCATTATGAGTAATTCCTGAAAATCCTATTAACATTTCTTCGAACCATTCTAGGCCTATATTGTGGGGAATACTAGTGAACAAATCAACCACATCCAGAGTAACAAAAGTCAAACCTTCAGAAAATAAAGATTTGTCCAATTTTCTAAGAAGATTCCAGGAATCGTAAAGTATGTGGATGTTGTTCTTAAGAACTTTCTTTACCTTACAATCTATGTATTTTGCTAGAGGGGCTGTGATAGAACCTTCTGCAGAAACTATTGGTCTCAAAGGTGGGTCATCTGTATCTTTGTGTACCTTCGGTATACCAAAAATAGAAGGAACCTTCGGTTTTTCAACATATAAAAATTTGTGTGTCTCTAAATCTATTAGTCCTTCTGTTAGTAAATCATTCACCATCATATGTATTTTATTATATGCCACGTTTATTTCATTGATAGATACCCTAGTGTATTTAGTAGAATTACTTAAAATCTCCTGCATTTTACCTTCATATATAATGTGGTCCATAAGTACCACCCCCCCACCTTTGTCAGGTTTCATAACCCTTAAATTTTTGTTGTTGCTAATTAATTTAAGGGTTTCGTGCTCAACCTGAGTTAAGTTGGATTGCATATTACATGTCTTGAGTGACTTCCTTAGTTCGTTTTCTAATACTACTTCAAAATTCTTTAGTTGTGGGTGCCCTTGTTGTTGCTGTCCATAGATTGTAAGGTAAAGAAAGTTCTTAAGAACAACATCCACATACTTCACGATTCCTGGGATCTTCTTAGAAAATTGGACAAATCTTTATTTTCTGAAGGTTTGACTTTTGTTACTCTGGATGTGGTTGATTTGTTCACTAGTATTCCCCACGATATAGGCCTAGAATGGTTCGAAGAAATGTTAATAGGATTTTCAGGAATTACTCATAATGAGTTCAGAACAATTTTGGTATTAATGGAGGTGGTATTAAAAAATAATTATATTTTTTTTGAAGATGAATACTTCAAACAATGTAAGGGGGTTGCTATGGGGGCACATTGTGCTCCTACTTATGCCAATATTATTATGTCATATTGGGAAAACACCTTTATATTAACTTCGGTTTTTAGTAGATTTTGGACATTCTATGGTAGGTTTTTAGATGACTTATGTTTTTTATGGAAAGGCAATAATGATGATTTTAATTCGTTTTTAGAATTCTTAAATAACACTACTGATTTTTTTAAAATTCACATATAAATATGATACCCAAATGTTGAATTACTTAGATGTTAATATTACTAAGACTAAAGATGGTTTCAGTTCAAGGATTTTTAGAAAGGAGACTTTTTCAAACTCATACCTAAATTTTACAAGTTCACATCCACCCCACCAGAAGAGAAGTGTAGTTAAAGGTCAATTAGTTCGTCTTAGTAGAATGACCTCTGAAGACACTACTTATTTTAATGAATGTGGATTTTTGAAAAGGTTATTTTTAAATAGGGGTTACCCGAGTGAACTTTTTGATCAAATATGCAGTGAGGTTACTAGGGAAAGAGGAGGAAAATTTGCACCTATTTTAGGTATAAGAGGAGTATTTGATAGACAAGATTCAAACAACCTAAATAATGGCGTGGATTTTGAATCTGGTATCACAACAACCTATGATGGTCAGTCAGGACTGGTAAAAAGAATTGTTAATAGGGAATGGAACAACTTTGCTAGACTATCTGACTTGCACTGTATTTTTGATAAGGAACTGAAATTCACCTATAGGAGGGGTACTAACATTAAGAATATTTTGGAGAGAGGTACAACTGAAAAATTGTTTGGGAAAGCTACTAGGAAAAAAGTAGGTTTATTTAAATGTGGAAGTTGCAGTTATTGTAAACATCTTAATGTTGGACAAACATTAGACTTACCTATTTCACAAAGGACATTAACTCTAGGAACATATGTTAACTGTAACACCAAGGGTATAATATATTTAGCTACCTGTACAAAGTGTGATTCATTTTACATAGGGAAGAGTGAGAGAATGTTAAAGCAAAGAATCTATGAACACTTATATGACATCAGGACTAAAAAAGAAAACAATGCATTATATAAGCATACTATTGCATGTAAACTAGCTACATTTAGATTTTTTGTGTTAGAATGTGTGCCGGTTGACCCTAGAGGGGGGAATTGGGAAACACTGGTGGAATACAGAGAACTATTTTGGCAAATTGTTTTAGAAGCAAACAGAAAACCAGGTCTCAATGACATGATTTCACTCAAGCCAGTTTTAAAACTGAGATCTGCTAAATTATAGGATTTTTATATTATTTTAAACAAATATTGTCTTTACAAAAATTTTTAGAACATAATGTCATAGTTTTAATTAAGGTTCATTTTTATATACATATTTACATTTATATTTACAAACATTCAAGTTTTGTACATGTTGTTTATTATAGGGTATGATTTTTATGGAGGTTTTAGGAAGTATAATCGGTGTGTGTATATATATATATGTGTATGTGTTAACTAATTCTAATTAATCAATTTGTTTGTCATTGGCTATCATTAATTAGTTAATGTATTTAAGATGAGTGCACCAAGAGAGTTGGTATCTGATGAAGTCAAGGACGAAAACGTGTTGTGAAGTTTCAGCGTTAGTGAATTAAACTGTTCGTGTCACTTTTCCTGGATTCTGGTGCTTAACCCTATATTTAATACTTTATATCAAATATATAATGACAATGATATTCAAGTACTAAAAGTGTTGGAGAACATGAATCGCAAAAAATGGGCAATTTAAAGTTCTGAAATGTCTGTCAATAGGCAAGTCCATTTTGAAACATCCCCATTTTTCATCAATTAGATTCATTTGGGATGAAATTGCTGCTAAAGTACAGTGGCATGTTTCTACAGCTGTCTTTCATAAAAAGACGTTAACTAGAGATTTTTTGCTGTATAAAGAAGGGACTGCACAGGTTGTCAATTAATCTCAAAATACTGAGTTACAAGACTTTGGGCTTATTTTGAAGAACAGTGGAGAGTAAACAGGTGAGTACAGCAATTTCGCTCTGAAAGTGGTGCCTAATTCCATTTGTGATTTAGATGAATTTCCTCCACTGAATGGAAGTTCTATTAGTAGTGATTCAGCAATGTTGGTTGATGTGAATATTGTGTCTGGGGGACCCCAATAAGAAATGAATGTGGGTGGTTCCAGGGCAGGCATGCAAAGCTCCATTGATAATGTTTTTTCTGGTGCAGAAAGCACAAGGCAGAGTTTCAAGCCATCGAGAGGGAGAGGTCATGAAAGAGGCCATGGACGAGCGAAGGGAAGAGGAAGACAGCGATTAATAAGGAAAAGAAAATGTTTTAAAGAACTGTGTATTCTCACCTACTAGTTCTGTTATTAATTTAATAGAACTCAAACCGAATGGAGCAATGTTATCTGTTTTAAATAAAGGACTATATTTTATTCCAGCACAGAGGGCCAACATGACTATTATACTTGATTTAAAAATGCTTTGTAGAAAAATTACTTTAAAATATATATTTTTCAGTAATGTAGAGTTGTCCAATACCTTGGCTCTTTGGAAAAAAGTACATTTAATCCAGCTTTAAATAACACCCTCCATGTTTTTAGTAAAATCTGTGAGAGAGATATAAGGGAAACATTTGCACTAATAATTTGAAACGGTTCAATGTGACTGTGGAAGAAAGAGAAGCTTTACATAGTTTAAGGAATAATACAGACTTAAGAACAATGAAATCTGTTAAGGGGACGGGGAATGTTATTATGAAGCAAAGCGCTTATGCCACAAAAATAGAAGAAACTCTTAAAAACGATAACAGTTATTGTTCTATTTCCAGGGAGGGCATAGTACGTAAATTTAGAATTATAGATAATGTTTTACTGGATTTATTAGAACAAGGGAATATCAGTTTAAAAGTATATTGATATATGACTGTTGAACACGCTGGTGTTGGTCATTTGTTCAGTATTCCTAAGATGCATAAAACAGTTCAGATCTCCACTTCAGATTCATTACATCATCTAAAAAGACAAAAAATAATAAATATGTCAATTTTTGGATTCTATTTTGAACCCTATAGTGCAGGTGTCCAATTTTTATTTAAGGGATTCCTGGATGCTTCTAAACTAACTGTTCCACTATAAAATTTCTGCTGGAGACAATTTTTTTAGTTATGCTGGATGTGGTAGTACATCACATCAGGTGGGTGGAGAAAATGTAAGGAAGTGTACTCTATGTTCGAGCAGCAAGGTGGAAACAATATGTGAGTTACTAAATCTTGGTATTGGAAAATAATATTTTCAGTTTTCAAGAAGGTATTTATCATCAGTTCTGCAGAGTGGTTATGGGGGTGAAAGTAGCACCCTTGAATGCAAATTTAGTACTTAGCTGGTGGGAAGCAGAAAGACTCGTCAAAATAAATGGACTTGAGAAAGTTTGTTTGCATAAAAGGTTTAATAATGTATTTTTTCTTTGGGAAGGTTTAGAACATGAATTATATGAATTTATACATAGAATTCAGGACAGTATAAAATATATAAAATTTACAGTGTCGGGGGTTGGACCCAGTATTCATTTTTTTGGATATCCAGCTTGAATTACATAGAGAAAAGAAGTGCTTTTACGCTAATATTTACAGAAAAGGCACATTCCATAACAATTATTTAAATTATTAAAGTCAGCACCCGACATTCATGAAACATAATACAGTAAAAGGTCAATATGTTCCACTGAGTAGAATAGTTAGGATGATACGTCTGATGTAGAATGTCAGATTTTAAAACAGTTATTTCTTAATAAAGAGTACCCTGAAGAAATTTTAGATAGACTGGGGGAAGAAGTTAATAGTAAAAGAACTACGTTGAACCAGCCCATTCTTAAATATGGATTCATTAAACAACCATCTACTGAACAGATAGAAATTAAAAAGGATCCCAATGATGAAGTTAGATTTCTGTTGCTCATTTCTTTGGATATTGGTAGTATTCAGAAAACGACTGAGAAAAATAGGTGTGTCATCCATGGGAATGTAGAGCCAAGTCAGGAAATTGGTGCGGCTCCTTTATTTTGTTATAAAAAGACAAATATGCTTACTGTGCAAGAGAAAATTTAAAGTTTTTTTAGGGAATGTAAATACCTTTTTTTTTAGAAACCAGAGTTAAGGTGGCAAATACTATTTGGGGATGACATCTTCCCTGCACTCAATGAGAATTTAAATACAAGATGTGCTCTTAAGTGGGCAAATTAGGGAAGTTACGATAAAGTTTTAAGTGTAGAGTTATATACGCTAAATAGGAGCCACAGTTCACTACCACTTGAAAATACTTTTATTTTACAAAAAATAAGGAGGAAGGAGTTATAATCTCAGTAAAGAGGAAAATGAGGTATTAAAACAAATATGTAATGAAGGAAACATTCGGGTAATGAAGCCTGATAAGGGAGGTGGTGTGGTATTGGCAATGACACAAGATTATAATAATAAAATATTTGAATTATTACATAATGACAATAAATACATGGTATTTTCTTTGAATGAAGTAAATACTTCTGAATAACAGAATAGATATGAACATGTACAACTAATTTGCGAGTGGAGCATCCAGTCTTGGCAACCATAGTAGGGATACTGAAAGTACATACAAATCTTACAGATCCCCCATATAGTAGATCCAAGACTTTCCCATTTGGTAAGGTAATACATGGATGGCTCAAGCCAATATATGACAAAGTTATGCATATAGTTAAAGGTTCATGGGACTTCTTGAGTAGGTTATGGCCAGAACTATGGAAGGAAGGATTAGTATATGTAACAATAGATGTGGTGGATTTATTTTCATGTATCCTTAAAGAAGAAGGATTGGAAAGACTTGGCAACAGCATACACAATGTATGGAATTTGAGTGGGAAAAAGTAAGTTTACTTAGTGAATTTATGTCCATATTGTTAGATTTCAATTACATCTGGTTCGAGGGGGGATACTACAGGCAAACAGATGGGGTCATTATGGGTGCAGCCTGCACCCCCATATATGCCAATATGGTATTATTAGATTGGGAAAATGAACACATACTGGATAGTGAATATGCTAATAAATGTATATGTTATACCAAGGTTTTGGACGATATATTCATCTTGTGGGATGGAACAACTGAGGAAGTGGATGGTTTTGTAAAATACCTAAATGGAATAAATACCTATTTAAAAGTTACTCATAGTAGTAGTAGTACCGCAATAGCTTACTTGGATACCTTCATATCCAGTGGAGTTGGGAAATTTAGATCTAGGATATACAGAAAAGACACATTAAGTAATTCATATTTAGAATATACTAGTTGCCATCCTGTAAGTCAAAAGAGGAACATACTGAAAGGCCAATGTATTAGAGCTGCCAGAATGACATCAGAATACAATGAGTTGGTAAAGGAGCTAAAATACATTAGCATGTTATTT